>NW_021011159.1:35000-38686 GCF_004118075.2 Vigna unguiculata | reverse complement strand
TGCACCACGCGGCATAGCTAAATGGCTTGGTGGGGAGTTTTGTGAAAAAATGAAATTCGTGGTTTTTGAGATGTGAGGGTTGGAATGGCCTCCAAATGCCCCCAAATGAATACCATGAAATTCTTGGTGCACGAAAGTTTTGAGTTCGGAGGGTTTTGCACATGGCAAGTTGGTCGGTGCACCCGGCATAGCTAAATGGCTTGGTGGGGAGTTTTGTGAAAAAATGAAATTCGTGGTTTTTGAGATGTGAGGGTTGGAATGGCCTCCAAATGCCCCCAAATGAATACCATGAAATTCTTGGTGCACGAAAGTTTTGAGTTCGGAGGGTTTTGCACATGGCCAAGGTTGGCGGTGCACCACGGCATAGCTAAATGGCTTGGTGGGAGTTTTGTGAAAAAATGAAATTCGTGGTTTTTGAGGTGTGAGGGTTGGAATGGCCTCCAAATGCCCCAAATGAATACCATGAAATTCTTGGTGCACGAAAGTTTTGAGTTCGGAGGGTTTTGCACATGGCCAAGTTGGTCGGTGCACCGCGGCATAGCTAGATGGCTTGTGTGGAGTTTTGTGAAAAAATGAAATTCGTGGTTTTTGAGGTGTGAGGGTTGGAATGGCCTCCAAATGCCCCAAATGAATACCATGAAATTCTTGGTGCACGAAAGTTTTGAGTTCGGAGGGTTTTGCACATGGCCAAGTTGGTCGGTGCACCGCGGCATAGCTAGAAGGCTTGGTGGGAGTTTTGTGAAAAAATGAAATTCGTGGTTTTTGAGATGTGAGGGTTGGAATGGCCTCCAAATGTCCCCAAATGAATACCATGAAATTCTTGGTGCACGAAAGTTTTGAGTTCGGAGGGTTTTGCACATGGCCAAGTTGGTCGGTGCACCGCGGCATAGCTAGATGGCTTGTGTGGAGTTTTGTGAAAAAATGAAATTCGTGGTTTTTGAGATGTGAGGGTTGGAATGGCCTCCAAATGTCCCCAAATGAATACCATGAAATTCTTGGTGCACGAAAGTTTTGAGTTCGGAGGGTTTTGCACATGGCCAAGTTGGTCGGTGCACCGCGGCATAGCTAGATGGCTTGTGTGGAGTTTTGTGAAAAAATGAAATTCGTGGTTTTTGAGATGTGAGGGTTGGAATGGCCTCCAAATGTCCCCAAATGAATACCATGAAATTCTTGGTGCACGAAAGTTTTGAGTTCGGAGGGTTTTGCACATGGCCAAGTTGGTCGGTGCACCGCGGCATAGCTAGATGGCTTGGTGGGAGTTTTGTGAAAAAATGAAATTCGTGGTTTTTGAGATGTGAGGGTTGGAATGGCCTCCAAATGCCCCAAATGAATACCATGAAATTCTTGGTGCACGAAAGTTTTGAGTTCGGAGGGTTTTGCACATGGCCAAGGTTGGCGGTGCACCGCGGCATAGCTAAATGGCTTGGTGGGGAGTTTTGTGAAAAAATGAAATTCGTGGTTTTTGAGATGTGAGGGTTGGAATGGCCTCCAAATGCCCCCAAATGAATACCATGAAATTCTTGGTGCACGAAAGTTTTGAGTTCGGAGGGTTTTGCACATGGCCAAGGTTGGCGGTGCACCACGGCATAGCTAGATGGCTTGGTGGGGAGATTTGTGAAAAAATGAAATTCGTGGTTTTTGAGATGTGAGGGTTGGAAAGGCCTCCAAATGCCCCCAAATGAGTACTGTAAAAGTGTTGGTGCACAAAAGTTTTGAATTGGATGCATTTTGCACTTGGCCAAGTTGGTCGGTGCACCGCGACTAGATAGCTTGGTGCCAAAATTTGTCAAATTTAAGACCTTGGCCAAACTGAATGAAATTTTGTGGGGAGGTTCCTGATATTGTTTAGTGGTGGACTGGAAAAAATGAGGTCGAAATTCGAAGTCTACATGTGCTTTTCTATTTTTCCCGATTTTACACATACCCGGTAAGTAAAAAAAATAAAAAAAATAGTTCCCCTTCGAGAAAAATTATGAAATTTGGTGAGCAAGGAGATACCATTATTCTACGAATTACTGCAAAAAATCGCATCAAAATTCGAAGTATAGCCCGAGATATGGACTTATGTCTGCTCAAAAAAAGTGTATCTACTTGTACAATTTTGCCTTTTGCATATTAACCTCTTATAGGGGGGGAGTGCTCCTTGAGCCGGCCAGCTCCACACTGGCAGGTTTTAAAGGGAGCTTGATGAGGCCTCCCCCCTCACGTGGTGCGTGCGTTAGCATGTTTATCATGGCACAACTAGCCTCTTCATAGTTGTTGAGCTTTATTAATACCAACACACGGTCGTCACTGATCGTTGGTTAGCTCGGCAGCTAGTCCCTCGGATATTGTGGAAAGTTATTTTCATGCCTAGCGATGCTTGACCCTGCGTCACTTGATGTTTCCATTTGCTTGCTTGCCCATGGTAGGTGGGGGGTGGACCGTCTTGTGGTGTGGTGTCTTGCGAACGTGAGGGTGTGTGAGTTGTAATCGAGATGCACTTGCTGGCTGGCTCCATGCCTTGCGTATCGAACGGTCAAGCATGCATCTCTTCCATTTTCACCCGTTGCCTTGGGTGATATTGGTTGATCAGTCCCTGTGTTGCCTACCCACTAGACGGTACTTCTGTGGTTGCTTCGAATTCTATCTTTCCATCACGAAGAGGTGTTGGAGGATCCTAATGTCACGCACGTGTTCCATCTAGTGAAACATCTCAGTGATGCACGTGTTGTGGCTAGTTCTTTTGGATGCGGTGCATTATATGAACTCGGGTTTACTTTAGCGACCCAGTCAACATAATTCGGTTGTGTCCCTTGATTGAGACGTTGTCCTTGAACTTGTTGTGAACAATATCGTTCTTCCACAACCCGTCGTCTTGAGTGCGATGGAAGGCAAATAAGATGTGCTTTGGCATGTCATGCACGTACTCGATTGCGGGAAGTGTGAGAAAGTGTTGTTGACAACCCGTGGGAAATGGAATGTGGCAAATCGTGATGAGCTCTTCGTGGATCTGCGAAGAAGACGACCTTTGGGCCTGTTGGAAACGAGGGAGGCGATGTTGAACTGCGAAGAAGATGGACTTTTGGGTTGTTTGAATCAATGGGAGGCCACGCGAGAACTCCGAATACTATGGACTCTTGGGTTGTTGGAAGCAACGGGAGGCCCCGCTAGAACTCCGAATACTACGGACTCTTGGGTTGTTGGAAGCAAGGGGAGGCCCCGCTAGAACTCCGAATACTATGGACTCTTGGGTTGTTGGAAGCAAGGGGAGGTCCCGCTAGAACTCCGAATACTACGGACTCTTGGGTTGTTGGAAGCAAGGGGAGGCCCCGCTAGAACTCCGAATACTATGGACTCTTGGGTTGTTGGAAGCAAGGGGAGGCCCCGCTAGAACTCCGAATACTATGGACTCTTGGGTTGTTGGCAACGACAACTTGGGGGGATGACACTGGAAAAGAGTGAACTAGGCCAAACTGCGAACAAGGCAACTTGGGGGGATGACACTGGAAAAGAGTGAACTAGGCCAAACTGCGAACAAGGCAACTTGGGGGGATGATGCTGGAAAAGAGTGAACTAGACCGAACTGCGAACAAGGCAACTTGGGGGGATGACGCTGGAAAAGAGTGAACTAGGCCGAACTGCGAACAAGACAACTTGGGGGGATGATGCTGGAAAAGAGTGAACTAGGCCGAACTGCGCCCAAG
>NW_021011159.1:12500-15000 GCF_004118075.2 Vigna unguiculata | reverse complement strand
CATGAAAGTCTTGGTGCACGAAAGTTTTGAGTTGGTTGGGTTTTGCACATGGGCAAGGTTGGCGGTGCACCACGGCATAGCTAAATGGCTTGGTGGGGAGATTTGTGAAAAAATGAAATTCGTGGTTTTTGAGATGTGAGGGTTGGAATGGCCTCCAAATGCCCCCAAATGAATACCATGAAAGTCTTGGTGCACGAAAGTTTTGAGTTGGTTGGGTTTTGCACATGGGCAAGGTTGTCGGTGCACCACGGCATAGCTAAATGGCTTGGTGGGGAGTTTTGTGAAAAAATGAAATTCGTGGTTTTTGAGTTGTGAAGGTTGGAAAGGCCTCCAAATGCCCCCAAATGAGTACTGTAAAAGTGTTGGTGCACGAAAGTTTTGAGTTGGTTGGGTTTTGCACATGGCCAAGTTGGTCGGTGCACCGCGGCATAGCTAAATGGCTTGGTGGGGAGATTTGTGAAAAAATGAAATTCGTGGTTTTTGAGATGTGAGGGTTGGAAAGGCCTCCAAATGCCCCCAAATGAATACCATGAAATTCTTGGTGCACGAAAGTTTTGAGTTCGGAGGGTTTTGCACATGGCCAATGTTGGCGGTGCACCGCGGCATAGCTAGAAGGCTTGGTGGGGAGTTTTGTGAAAAAATGAAATTCGTGGTTTTTGAGATGTGAGGGTTGGAAAGGCCTCCAAATGTCCCCAAATGAATACCATGAAATTCTTGGTGCACGAAAGTTTTGAGTTCGGAGGGTTTTGCACATGGCCAATGTTGGCGGTGCACCGCGGCATAGCTAGAAGGCTTGGTGGGGAGTTTTGTGAAAAAATGAAATTCGTGGTTTTTGAGATGTGAGGGTTGGAATGGCCTCCAAATGCCCCCAAATGAATACCATGAAAGTCTTGGTGCACGAAAGTTTTGAGTTGGTTGGGTTTTGCACATGGGCAAGGTTGGCGGTGCACCACGGCATAGCTAAATGGCTTGGTGGGGAGATTTGTGAAAAAATGAAATTCGTGGTTTTTGAGATGTGAGGGTTGGAATGGCCTCCAAATGCCCCCAAATGAATACCATGAAAGTCTTGGTGCACGAAAGTTTTGAGTTGGTTGGGTTTTGCACATGGGCAAGGTTGTCGGTGCACCACGGCATAGCTAAATGGCTTGGTGGGGAGTTTTGTGAAAAAATGAAATTCGTGGTTTTTGAGTTGTGAAGGTTGGAAAGGCCTCCAAATGCCCCCAAATGAGTACTGTAAAAGTGTTGGTGCACGAAAGTTTTGAGTTGGTTGGGTTTTGCACATGGCCAAGTTGGTCGGTGCACCGCGGCATAGCTAAATGGCTTGGTGGGGAGATTTGTGAAAAAATGAAATTCGTGGTTTTTGAGATGTGAGGGTTGGAAAGGCCTCCAAATGCCCCCAAATGAATACCATGAAATTCTTGGTGCACGAAAGTTTTGAGTTCGGAGGGTTTTGCACATGGCCAATGTTGGCGGTGCACCGCGGCATAGCTAGAAGGCTTGGTGGGGAGTTTTGTGAAAAAATGAAATTCGTGGTTTTTGAGATGTGAGGGTTGGAAAGGCCTCCAAATGTCCCCAAATGAGTACTGTAAAAGTGTTGGTGCACAAAAGTTTTGAATTGGATGCATTTTGCACTTGGCCAAGTTGGTCGGTGCACCGCGACTAGATAGCTTGGTGCCAAAATTTGTCAAATTTAAGACCTTGGCCAAACTGAATGAAATTTTGTGGGGAGGTTCCTGATATTGTTTAGTGGTGGACTGGAAAAAATGAGGTCGAAATTCGAAGTCTACATGTGCTTTTCTATTTTTCCCGATTTTACACATACCCGGTAAGTAAAAAAAATAAAAAAAATAGTTCCCCTTCGAGAAAAATTATGAAATTTGGTGAGCAAGGAGATACCATTATTCTACGAATTACTGCAAAAAATCGCATCAAAATTCGAAGTGTAGCCCGAGATATGGACTTATGTCTGCTCAAAAAAAGTGTATCTACTTGTACAATTTTGCCTTTTGCATATTAACCTCTTATAGGGGGGGAGTGCTCCTTGAGCCGGCCAGCTCCACACTGGCAGGTTTTAAAGGGAGCTTGATGAGGCCTCCCCCCTCACGTGGTGCGTGCGTTAGCATGTTTATCATGGCACAACTAGCCTCTTCATAGTTGTTGAGCTTTATTAATACCAACACACGGTCGTCACTGATCGTTGGTTAGCTCGGCAGCTAGTCCCTCGGATATTGTGGAAAGTTATTTTCATGCCTAGCGATGCTTGACCATGCGTCACTTGATGTTTCCATTTGCTTGCTTGCCCATGGTAGGTGGGGGGTGGACCGTCTTGTGGTGTGGTGTCTTGCGAACGTGAGGGTGTGTGAGTTGTAATCGAGATGCACTTGCTGGCTGGCTCCATGCCTTGCGTATCGAACGGTCAAGCATGCATCTCTTCCATTTTCACCCGTTGCCTTGGGTGATATTGGTTGATCAGTCCCTGTGTTGCCTACCCACTAGACGG
>NW_021011159.1:0-2500 GCF_004118075.2 Vigna unguiculata | reverse complement strand
GAGGGTTGGAATGGCCTCCAAATGCCCCCAAATGAATACCATGAAAGTCTTGGTGCACGAAAGTTTTGAGTTGGTTGGGTTTTGCACATGGGCAAGGTTGTCGGTGCACCACGGCATAGCTAAATGGCTTGGTGGGGAGTTTTGTGAAAAAATGAAATTCGTGGTTTTTGAGTTGTGAAGGTTGGAAAGGCCTCCAAATGCCCCAAATGAGTACTGTAAAAGTGTTGGTGCACGAAAGTTTTGAGTTGGTTGGGTTTTGCACATGGCCAAGTTGGTCGGTGCACCGCGGCATAGCTAAATGGCTTGGTGGGGAGATTTGTGAAAAAATGAAATTCGTGGTTTTTGAGATGTGAGGGTTGGAAAGGCCTCCAAATGCCCCCAAATGAATACCATGAAATTCTTGGTGCACGAAAGTTTTGAGTTCGGAGGGTTTTGCACATGGCCAATGTTGGCGGTGCACCGCGGCATAGCTAGAAGGCTTGGTGGGGAGTTTTGTGAAAAAATGAAATTCGTGGTTTTTGAGATGTGAGGGTTGGAAAGGCCTCCAAATGTCCCCAAATGAATACCATGAAATTCTTGGTGCACGAAAGTTTTGAGTTCGGAGGGTTTTGCACATGGCCAATGTTGGCGGTGCACCGCGGCATAGCTAGAAGGCTTGGTGGGGAGTTTTGTGAAAAAATGAAATTCGTGGTTTTTGAGATGTGAGGGTTGGAAAGGCCTCCAAATGTCCCCAAATGAGTACTGTAAAAGTGTTGGTGCACAAAAGTTTTGAATTGGATGCATTTTGCACTTGGCCAAGTTGGTCGGTGCACCGCGACTAGATAGCTTGGTGCCAAAATTTGTCAAATTTAAGACCTTGGCCAAACTGAATGAAATTTTGTGGGGAGGTTCCTGATATTGTTTAGTGGTGGACTGGAAAAAATGAGGTCGAAATTCGAAGTCTACATGTGCTTTTCTATTTTTCCCGATTTTACACATACCCGGTAAGTAAAAAAAATAAAAAAAATAGTTCCCCTTCGAGAAAAATTATGAAATTTGGTGAGCAAGGAGATACCATTATTCTACGAATTACTGCAAAAAATCGCATCAAAATTCGAAGTGTAGCCCGAGATATGGACTTATGTCTGCTCAAAAAAAGTGTATCTACTTGTACAATTTTGCCTTTTGCATATTAACCTCTTATAGGGGGGGAGTGCTCCTTGAGCCGGCCAGCTCCACACTGGCAGGTTTTAAAGGGAGCTTGATGAGGCCTCCCCCTCACGTGGTGCGTGCGTTAGCATGTTTATCATGGCACAACTAGCCTCTTCATAGTTGTTGAGCTTTATTAATACCAACACACGGTCGTCACTGATCGTTGGTTAGCTCGGCAGCTAGTCCCTCGGATATTGTGGAAAGTTATTTTCATGCCTAGCGATGCTTGACCATGCGTCACTTGATGTTTCCATTTGCTTGCTTGCCCATGGTAGGTGGGGGGTGGACCGTCTTGTGGTGTGGTGTCTTGCGAACGTGAGGGTGTGTGAGTTGTAATCGAGATGCACTTGCTGGCTGGCTCCATGCCTTGCGTATCGAACGGTCAAGCATGCATCTCTTCCATTTTCACCCGTTGCCTTGGGTGATATTGGTTGATCAGTCCCTGTGTTGCCTACCCACTAGACGGTACTTCTGTGGTTGCTTCGAATTCTATCTTTCCATCACGAAGAGGTGTTGGAGGATCCTAATGTCACGCACGTGTTCCATCTAGTGAAACATCTCAGTGATGCACGTGTTGTGGCTAGTTCTTTTGGATGCGGTGCATTATATGAACTCGGGTTTACTTTAGCGACCCAGTTAACATAATTCGGTTGTGTCCCTTGATTGAGACGTTGTCCTTGAACTTGTTGTGAGCAATATCGTTCTTCCACAACCCGTCGTCTTGAGTGCGATGGAAGGCAAATAAGATGTGCTTTGGCATGTCATGCACGTACTCGATTGCGGGAAGTGTGAGAAAGTGTTGTTGACAACCCGTGGGAAATGGAATGTGGCAAATCGTGATGAGCTCTTCGTGGATCTGCGAAGAAGACGACCTTTGGGCCTGTTGGAAACGAGGGAGGCGATGTTGAACTGCGAAGAAGATGGACTTTTGGGTTGTTTGAATCAATGGGAGGCCACGCGAGAACTCCGAATACTATGGACTCTTGGGTTGTTGGAAGCAACGGGAGGCCCCGCTAGAACTCCGAATACTACGGACTCTTGGGTTGTTGGAAGCAAGGGAGGCCCCGCTAGAACTCCGAATACTATGGACTCTTGGGTTGTTGGAAGCAAGGGGAGGTCCCGCTAGAACTCCGAATACTACGGACTCTTGGGTTGTTGGAAGCAAGGGGAGGCCCCGCTAGAACTCCGAATACTATGGACTCTTGGTTGTTGGAAGCAAGGGGAGGCCCCGCTAGAACTCCGAATACTATGACTCTTGGGGTTGGCAACGACAACTTGGGGGATGACACTGGAAAAGAGTGAACTAGGC
>NW_021011158.1:0-41931 GCF_004118075.2 Vigna unguiculata | reverse complement strand
GGTTCTCTACTACCTTTCCATAATCTTTTCTTTACTTCCTTTCTTTTTCTTCAATTTCCCTTCCTTCTGCAGTTTATATTTCTTCTTTTTCTATTCTTTCTTTTCTATTTTCTCCTTCAACGTATGTTGATCCTTCTTGGCTTGTCTTGGTGTCATGAATTTCAACTTCATTTCATGTCCCTCATGCCTCAAATAAAGGGAACGTTCATCAAGATTGAGCGTTTTAAAATGAAGCCATGCCCATCTCAAAAGAAGATGACAAGAGTTCGTGGGAACAATATCACATAATACTTCTTTCACACATTGTCCTGTACTGAATTTGATCCTTGCTTGATTCGGATGAAAGCTTGTTGGTAACTTGAGTTTCTCCACCAATCTTTGGCTTACAACATTGTTGTCGCTTTCGTAAACGAATGCAACTAAACATGGGTGGCCTTCGATTAAACACCTTGTTCTCTACTACCTTTTCCATAATCTTTTTCTTTACTTCCTTTTCTTTTTCTTCAATTTCCCTTCCTTCTGCAGTTTATATTTCTTCTTTTTCTATTCTTTCTTTTTCTATTTTCTCCTTCAACGTATGTTGATCCTTCTTGGCTTGTCTTGGTGTCATGAATTTCAACTTCATTTCATGTCCCTCATGCCTCAAATAAAGGGAACGTTCATCAAGATTGAGCGTTTTAAAATGAAGCCATGCCCATCTCAAAAGAAGATGACAAGAGTTCGTGGGAACAATATCACATAATACTTCTTTCACACATTGTCCTGTACTGAATTTGATCCTTGCTTGATTCGGATGAAAGCTTGTTGGTAACTTGAGTTTCTCCACCAATCTTTGGCTTACAACATTGTTGTCGCTTTCGTAAACGAATGCAACTAAACATGGGTGGCCTTCGATTAAACACCTTGTTCTCTACTACCTTTTCCATAATCTTTTTCTTTACTTCCTTTTCTTTTTCTTCAATTTCCCTTCCTTCTGCAGTTTATATTTCTTCTTTTTCTATTCTTTCTTTTTCTATTTTCTCCTTCAACGTATGTTGATCCTTCTTGGCTTGTCTTGGTGTCATGAATTTCAACTTCATTTCATGTCCCTCATGCCTCAAATAAAGGGAACATTCATCAAGATTGAGCGTTTTAAAATGAAGCCATGCCCATCTCAAAAGAAGATGACAAGAGTTCGTGGGAACAATATCACATAATACTTCTTTCACACATTGTCCTGTACTGAATTTGATCCTTGCTTGATTCGGATGAAAGCTTGTTGGTAACTTGAGTTTCTCCACCAATCTTTGGCTTACAACATTGTTGTCGCTTTCGTAAACGAATGCAACTAAACATGGGTGGCCTTCGATTAAACACCTTGTTCTCTACTACCTTTTCCATAATCTTTTTCTTTACTTCCTTTTCTTTTTCTTCAATTTCCCTTCCTTCTGCAGTTTATATTTCTTCTTTTTCTATTCTTTCTTTTTCTATTTTCTCCTTCAACGTATGTTGATCCTTCTTGGCTTGTCTTGGTGTCATGAATTTCAACTTCATTTCATGTCCCTCATGCCTCAAATAAAGGGAACATTCATCAAGATTGAGCGTTTTAAAATGAAGCCATGCCCATCTCAAAAGAAGATGACAAGAGTTCGTGGGAACAATATCACATAATACTTCTTTCACACATTGTCCTGTACTGAATTTGATCCTTGCTTGATTCGGATGAAAGCTTGTTGGTAACTTGAGTTTCTCCACCAATCTTTGGCTTACAACATTGTTGTCGCTTTCGTAAACGAATGCAACTAAACATGGGTGGCCTTCGATTAAACACCTTGTTCTCTACTACCTTTTCCATAATCTTTTTCTTTACTTCCTTTTCTTTTTCTTCAATTTCCCTTCCTTCTGCAGTTTATATTTCTTCTTTTTCTATTCTTTCTTTTTCTATTTTCTCCTTCAACGTATGTTGATCCTTCTTGGCTTGTCTTGGTGTCATGAATTTCAACTTCATTTCATGTCCCTCATGCCTCAAATAAAGGGAACGTTCATCAAGATTGAGCGTTTTAAAATGAAGCCATGCCCATCTCAAAAGAAGATGACAAGAGTTCGTGGGAACAATATCACATAATACTTCTTTCACACATTGTCCTGTACTGAATTTGATCCTTGCTTGATTCGGATGAAAGCTTGTTGGTAACTTGAGTTTCTCCACCAATCTTTGGCTTACAACATTGTTGTCGCTTTCGTAAACGAATGCAACTAAACATGGGTGGCCTTCGATTAAACACCTTGTTCTCTACTACCTTTTCCATAATCTTTTTCTTTACTTCCTTTTCTTTTTCTTCAATTTCCCTTCCTTCTGCAGTTTATATTTCTTCTTTTTCTATTCTTTCTTTTTCTATTTTCTCCTTCAACGTATGTTGATCCTTCTTGGCTTGTCTTGGTGTCATGAATTTCAACTTCATTTCATGTCCCTCATGCCTCAAATAAAGGGAACGTTCATCAAGATTGAGCGTTTTAAAATGAAGCCATGCCCATCTCAAAAGAAGATGACAAGAGTTCGTGGGAACAATATCACATAATACTTCTTTCACACATTGTCCTGTACTGAATTTGATCCTTGCTTGATTCGGATGAAAGCTTGTTGGTAACTTGAGTTTCTCCACCAATCTTTGGCTTACAACATTGTTGTCGCTTTCGTAAACGAATGCAACTAAACATGGGTGGCCTTCGATTAAACACCTTGTTCTCTACTACCTTTTCCATAATCTTTTTCTTTACTTCCTTTTCTTTTTCTTCAATTTCCCTTCCTTCTGCAGTTTATATTTCTTCTTTTTCTATTCTTTCTTTTTCTATTTTCTCCTTCAACGTATGTTGATCCTTCTTGGCTTGTCTTGGTGTCATGAATTTCAACTTCATTTCATGTCCCTCATGCCTCAAATAAAGGGAACGTTCATCAAGATTGAGCGTTTTAAAATGAAGCCATGCCCATCTCAAAAGAAGATGACAAGAGTTCGTGGGACAATATCACATAATACTTCTTTCACACATTGTCCTGTACTGAATTTGATCCTTGCTTGATTCGGATGAAAGCTTGTTGGTAACTTGAGTTTCTCCACCAATCTTTGGCTTACAACATTGTTGTCGCTTTCGTAAACGAATGCAACTAAACATGGGTGGCCTTCGATTAAACACCTTGTTCTCTACTACCTTTTCCATAATCTTTTTCTTTACTTCCTTTTCTTTTTCTTCAATTTCCCTTCCTTCTGCAGTTTATATTTCTTCTTTTTCTATTCTTTCTTTTTCTATTTTCTCCTTCAACGTATGTTGATCCTTCTTGGCTTGTCTTGGTGTCATGAATTTCAACTTCATTTCATGTCCCTCATCCTCAAATAAAGGGAACATTCATCAAGATTGAGCGTTTTAAAATGAAGCCATGCCCATCTCAAAAGAAGATGACAAGAGTTCGTGGGAACAATATCACATAATACTTCTTTCACACATTGTCCTGTACTGAATTTGATCCTTGCTTGATTCGGATGAAAGCTTGTTGGTAACTTGAGTTTCTCCACCAATCTTTGGCTTACAACATTGTTGTCGCTTTCGTAAACGAATGCAACTAAACATGGGTGGCCTTCGATTAAACACCTTGTTCTCTACTACCTTTTCCATAATCTTTTTCTTTACTTCCTTTTCTTTTTCTTCAATTTCCCTTCCTTCTGCAGTTTATATTTCTTCTTTTTCTATTCTTTCTTTTCTATTTTCTCCTTCAACGTATGTTGATCCTTCTTGGCTTGTCTTGGTGTCATGAATTTCAACTTCATTTCATGTCCCTCATGCCTCAAATAAAGGGAACATTCATCAAGATTGAGCGTTTTAAAATGAAGCCATGCCCATCTCAAAAGAAGATGACAAGAGTTCGTGGGAACAATATCACATAATACTTCTTTCACACATTGTCCTGTACTGAATTTGATCCTTGCTTGATTCGGATGAAAGCTTGTTGGTAACTTGAGTTTCTCCACCAATCTTTGGCTTACAACATTGTTGTCGCTTTCGTAAACGAATGCAACTAAACATGGGTGGCCTTCGATTAAACACCTTGTTCTCTACTACCTTTTCCATAATCTTTTTCTTTACTTCCTTTTCTTTTTCTTCAATTTCCCTTCCTTCTGCAGTTTATATTTCTTCTTTTTCTATTCTTTCTTTTTCTATTTTCTCCTTCAACGTATGTTGATCCTTCTTGGCTTGTCTTGGTGTCATGAATTTCAACTTCATTTCATGTCCCTCATGCCTCAAATAAAGGGAACGTTCATCAAGATTGAGCGTTTTAAAATGAAGCCATGCCCATCTCAAAAGAAGATGACAAGAGTTCGTGGGACAATATCACATAATACTTCTTTCACACATTGTCCTGTACTGAATTTGATCCTTGCTTGATTCGGATGAAAGCTTGTTGGTAACTTGAGTTTCTCCACCAATCTTTGGCTTACAACATTGTTGTCGCTTTCGTAAACGAATGCAACTAAACATGGGTGGCCTTCGATTAAACACCTTGTTCTCTACTACCTTTTCCATAATCTTTTCTTTACTTCCTTTTCTTTTTCTTCAATTTCCCTTCCTTCTGCAGTTTATATTTCTTCTTTTTCTATTCTTTCTTTTTCTATTTTCTCCTTCAACGTATGTTGATCCTTCTTGGCTTGTCTTGGTGTCATGAATTTCAACTTCATTTCATGTCCCTCATCCTCAAATAAAGGGAACATTCATCAAGATTGAGCGTTTTAAAATGAAGCCATGCCCATCTCAAAAGAAGATGACAAGAGTTCGTGGGAACAATATCACATAATACTTCTTTCACACATTGTCCTGTACTGAATTTGATCCTTGCTTGATTCGGATGAAAGCTTGTTGGTAACTTGAGTTTCTCCACCAATCTTTGGCTTACAACATTGTTGTCGCTTTCGTAAACGAATGCAACTAAACATGGGTGGCCTTCGATTAAACACCTTGTTCTCTACTACCTTTTCCATAATCTTTTTCTTTACTTCCTTTTCTTTTTCTTCAATTTCCCTTCCTTCTGCAGTTTATATTTCTTCTTTTTCTATTCTTTCTTTTTCTATTTTCTCCTTCAACGTATGTTGATCCTTCTTGGCTTGTCTTGGTGTCATGAATTTCAACTTCATTTCATGTCCCTCATGCCTCAAATAAAGGGAACGTTCATCAAGATTGAGCGTTTTAAAATGAAGCCATGCCCATCTCAAAAGAAGATGACAAGAGTTCGTGGGAACAATATCACATAATACTTCTTTCACACATTGTCCTGTACTGAATTTGATCCTTGCTTGATTCGGATGAAAGCTTGTTGGTAACTTGAGTTTCTCCACCAATCTTTGGCTTACAACATTGTTGTCGCTTTCGTAAACGAATGCAACTAAACATGGGTGGCCTTCGATTAAACACCTTGTTCTCTACTACCTTTTCCATAATCTTTTTCTTTACTTCCTTTTCTTTTTCTTCAATTTCCCTTCCTTCTGCAGTTTATATTTCTTCTTTTTCTATTCTTTCTTTTTCTATTTTCTCCTTCAACGTATGTTGATCCTTCTTGGCTTGTCTTGGTGTCATGAATTTCAACTTCATTTCATGTCCCTCATGCCTCAAATAAAGGGAACTTCATCAAGATTGAGCGTTTTAAAATGAAGCCATGCCCATCTCAAAAGAAGATGACAAGAGTTCGTGGGAACAATATCACATAATACTTCTTTCACACATTGTCCTGTACTGAATTTGATCCTTGCTTGATTCGGATGAAAGCTTGTTGGTAACTTGAGTTTCTCCACCAATCTTTGGCTTACAACATTGTTGTCGCTTTCGTAAACGAATGCAACTAAACATGGGTGGCCTTCGATTAAACACCTTGTTCTCTACTACCTTTTCCATAATCTTTTTCTTTACTTCCTTTTCTTTTTCTTCAATTTCCCTTCCTTCTGCAGTTTATATTTCTTCTTTTTCTATTCTTTCTTTTTCTATTTTCTCCTTCAACGTATGTTGATCCTTCTTGGCTTGTCTTGGTGTCATGAATTTCAACTTCATTTCATGTCCCTCATGCCTCAAATAAAGGGAACGTTCATCAAGATTGAGCGTTTTAAAATGAAGCCATGCCCATCTCAAAAGAAGATGACAAGAGTTCGTGGGACAATATCACATAATACTTCTTTCACACATTGTCCTGTACTGAATTTGATCCTTGCTTGATTCGGATGAAAGCTTGTTGGTAACTTGAGTTTCTCCACCAATCTTTGGCTTACAACATTGTTGTCGCTTTCGTAAACGAATGCAACTAAACATGGGTGGCCTTCGATTAAACACCTTGTTCTCTACTACCTTTTCCATAATCTTTTTCTTTACTTCCTTTTCTTTTTCTTCAATTTCCCTTCCTTCTGCAGTTTATATTTCTTCTTTTCTATTCTTTCTTTTCTATTTTCTCCTTCAACGTATGTTGATCCTTCTTGGCTTGTCTTGGTGTCATAATTTCAACTTCATTTCATGTCCCTCATCCTCAAATAAAGGGAACGTTCATCAAGATTGAGCGTTTTAAAATGAAGCCATGCCCATCTCAAAAGAAGATGACAAGAGTTCGTGGGAGCAATATCACATAATACTTCTTTCACACATTGTCCTGTACTGAATTTGATCCTTGCTTGATTCGGATGAAAGCTTGTTGGTAACTTGAGTTTCTCCACCAATCTTTGGCTTACAACATTGTTGTCGCTTTCGTAAACGAATGCAACTAAACATGGGTGGCCTTCGATTAAACACCTTGTTCTCTACTACCTTTTCCATAATCTTTTTCTTTACTTCCTTTTCTTTTTCTTCAATTTCCCTTCCTTCTGCAGTTTATATTTCTTCTTTTTCTATTCTTTCTTTTTCTATTTTCTCCTTCAACGTATGTTGATCCTTCTTGGCTTGTCTTGGTGTCATGAATTTCAACTTCATTTCATGTCCCTCATGCCTCAAATAAAGGGAACGTTCATCAAGATTGAGCGTTTTAAAATGAAGCCATGCCCATCTCAAAAGAAGATGACAAGAGTTCGTGGGACAATATCACATAATACTTCTTTCACACATTGTCCTGTACTGAATTTGATCCTTGCTTGATTCGGATGAAAGCTTGTTGGTAACTTGAGTTTCTCCACCAATCTTTGGCTTACAACATTGTTGTCGCTTTCGTAAACGAATGCAACTAAACATGGGTGGCCTTCGATTAAACACCTTGTTCTCTACTACCTTTTCCATAATCTTTTTCTTTACTTCCTTTTCTTTTTCTTCAATTTCCCTTCCTTCTGCAGTTTATATTTCTTCTTTTTCTATTCTTTCTTTTCTATTTTCTCCTTCAACGTATGTTGATCCTTCTTGGCTTGTCTTGGTGTCATGAATTTCAACTTCATTTCATGTCCCTCATGCCTCAAATAAAGGGAACGTTCATCAAGATTGAGCGTTTTAAAATGAAGCCATGCCCATCTCAAAAGAAGATGACAAGAGTTCGTGGGAGCAATATCACATAATACTTCTTTCACACATTGTCCTGTACTGAATTTGATCCTTGCTTGATTCGGATGAAAGCTTGTTGGTAACTTGAGTTTCTCCACCAATCTTTGGCTTACAACATTGTTGTCGCTTTCGTAAACGAATGCAACTAAACATGGGTGGCCTTCGATTAAACACCTTGTTCTCTACTACCTTTTCCATAATCTTTTTCTTTACTTCCTTTTCTTTTTCTTCAATTTCCCTTCCTTCTGCAGTTTATATTTCTTCTTTTTCTATTCTTTCTTTTTCTATTTTCTCCTTCAACGTATGTTGATCCTTCTTGGCTTGTCTTGGTGTCATGAATTTCAACTTCATTTCATGTCCCTCATGCCTCAAATAAAGGGAACGTTCATCAAGATTGAGCGTTTTAAAATGAAGCCATGCCCATCTCAAAAGAAGATGACAAGAGTTCGTGGGACAATATCACATAATACTTCTTTCACACATTGTCCTGTACTGAATTTGATCCTTGCTTGATTCGGATGAAAGCTTGTTGGTAACTTGAGTTTCTCCACCAATCTTTGGCTTACAACATTGTTGTCGCTTTCGTAAACGAATGCAACTAAACATGGGTGGCCTTCGATTAAACACCTTGTTCTCTACTACCTTTTCCATAATCTTTTTCTTTACTTCCTTTTCTTTTTCTTCAATTTCCCTTCCTTCTGCAGTTTATATTTCTTCTTTTTCTATTCTTTCTTTTTCTATTTTCTCCTTCAACGTATGTTGATCCTTCTTGGCTTGTCTTGGTGTCATGAATTTCAACTTCATTTCATGTCCCTCATGCCTCAAATAAAGGGAACGTTCATCAAGATTGAGCGTTTTAAAATGAAGCCATGCCCATCTCAAAAGAAGATGACAAGAGTTCGTGGGAGCAATATCACATAATACTTCTTTCACACATTGTCCTGTACTGAATTTGATCCTTGCTTGATTCGGATGAAAGCTTGTTGGTAACTTGAGTTTCTCCACCAATCTTTGGCTTACAACATTGTTGTCGCTTTCGTAAACGAATGCAACTAAACATGGGTGGCCTTCGATTAAACACCTTGTTCTCTACTACCTTTTCCATAATCTTTTTCTTTACTTCCTTTTCTTTTTCTTCAATTTCCCTTCCTTCTGCAGTTTATATTTCTTCTTTTCTATTCTTTCTTTTTCTATTTTCTCCTTCAACGTATGTTGATCCTTCTTGGCTTGTCTTGGTGTCATGAATTTCAACTTCATTTCATGTCCCTCATGCCTCAAATAAAGGGAACGTTCATCAAGATTGAGCGTTTTAAAATGAAGCCATGCCCATCTCAAAAGAAGATGACAAGAGTTCGTGGGACAATATCACATAATACTTCTTTCACACATTGTCCTGTACTGAATTTGATCCTTGCTTGATTCGGATGAAAGCTTGTTGGTAACTTGAGTTTCTCCACCAATCTTTGGCTTACAACATTGTTGTCGCTTTCGTAAACGAATGCAACTAAACATGGGTGGCCTTCGATTAAACACCTTGTTCTCTACTACCTTTTCCATAATCTTTTTCTTTACTTCCTTTTCTTTTTCTTCAATTTCCCTTCCTTCTGCAGTTTATATTTCTTCTTTTTCTATTCTTTCTTTTTCTATTTTCTCCTTCAACGTATGTTGATCCTTCTTGGCTTGTCTTGGTGTCATAATTTCAACTTCATTTCATGTCCCTCATCCTCAAATAAAGGGAACGTTCATCAAGATTGAGCGTTTTAAAATGAAGCCATGCCCATCTCAAAAGAAGATGACAAGAGTTCGTGGGAGCAATATCACATAATACTTCTTTCACACATTGTCCTGTACTGAATTTGATCCTTGCTTGATTCGGATGAAAGCTTGTTGGTAACTTGAGTTTCTCCACCAATCTTTGGCTTACAACATTGTTGTCGCTTTCGTAAACGAATGCAACTAAACATGGGTGGCCTTCGATTAAACACCTTGTTCTCTACTACCTTTTCCATAATCTTTTTCTTTACTTCCTTTTCTTTTTCTTCAATTTCCCTTCCTTCTGCAGTTTATATTTCTTCTTTTTCTATTCTTTCTTTTTCTATTTTCTCCTTCAACGTATGTTGATCCTTCTTGGCTTGTCTTGGTGTCATGAATTTCAACTTCATTTCATGTCCCTCATGCCTCAAATAAAGGGAACGTTCATCAAGATTGAGCGTTTTAAAATGAAGCCATGCCCATCTCAAAAGAAGATGACAAGAGTTCGTGGGAGCAATATCACATAATACTTCTTTCACACATTGTCCTGTACTGAATTTGATCCTTGCTTGATTCGGATGAAAGCTTGTTGGTAACTTGAGTTTCTCCACCAATCTTTGGCTTACAACATTGTTGTCGCTTTCGTAAACGAATGCAACTAAACATGGGTGGCCTTCGATTAAACACCTTGTTCTCTACTACCTTTTCCATAATCTTTTTCTTTACTTCCTTTTCTTTTTCTTCAATTTCCCTTCCTTCTGCAGTTTATATTTCTTCTTTTTCTATTCTTTCTTTTTCTATTTTCTCCTTCAACGTATGTTGATCCTTCTTGGCTTGTCTTGGTGTCATAATTTCAACTTCATTTCATGTCCCTCATGCCTCAAATAAAGGGAACGTTCATCAAGATTGAGCGTTTTAAAATGAAGCCATGCCCATCTCAAAAGAAGATGACAAGAGTTCGTGGGAGCAATATCACATAATACTTCTTTCACACATTGTCCTGTACTGAATTTGATCCTTGCTTGATTCGGATGAAAGCTTGTTGGTAACTTGAGTTTCTCCACCAATCTTTGGCTTACAACATTGTTGTCGCTTTCGTAAACGAATGCAACTAAACATGGGTGGCCTTCGATTAAACACCTTGTTCTCTACTACCTTTTCCATAATCTTTTTCTTTACTTCCTTTTCTTTTTCTTCAATTTCCCTTCCTTCTGCAGTTTATATTTCTTCTTTTTCTATTCTTTCTTTTTCTATTTTCTCCTTCAACGTATGTTGATCCTTCTTGGCTTGTCTTGGTGTCATGAATTTCAACTTCATTTCATGTCCCTCATCCTCAAATAAAGGGAACGTTCATCAAGATTGAGCGTTTTAAAATGAAGCCATGCCCATCTCAAAAGAAGATGACAAGAGTTCGTGGGAGCAATATCACATAATACTTCTTTCACACATTGTCCTGTACTGAATTTGATCCTTGCTTGATTCGGATGAAAGCTTGTTGGTAACTTGAGTTTCTCCACCAATCTTTGGCTTACAACATTGTTGTCGCTTTCGTAAACGAATGCAACTAAACATGGGTGGCCTTCGATTAAACACCTTGTTCTCTACTACCTTTTCCATAATCTTTTTCTTTACTTCCTTTTCTTTTTCTTCAATTTCCCTTCCTTCTGCAGTTTATATTTCTTCTTTTTCTATTCTTTCTTTTTCTATTTTCTCCTTCAACGTATGTTGATCCTTCTTGGCTTGTCTTGGTGTCATAATTTCAACTTCATTTCATGTCCCTCATGCCTCAAATAAAGGGAACGTTCATCAAGATTGAGCGTTTTAAAATGAAGCCATGCCCATCTCAAAAGAAGATGACAAGAGTTCGTGGGAGCAATATCACATAATACTTCTTTCACACATTGTCCTGTACTGAATTTGATCCTTGCTTGATTCGGATGAAAGCTTGTTGGTAACTTGAGTTTCTCCACCAATCTTTGGCTTACAACATTGTTGTCGCTTTCGTAAACGAATGCAACTAAACATGGGTGGCCTTCGATTAAACACCTTGTTCTCTACTACCTTTTCCATAATCTTTTCTTTACTTCCTTTTCTTTTTCTTCAATTTCCCTTCCTTCTGCAGTTTATATTTCTTCTTTTTCTATTCTTTCTTTTTCTATTTTCTCCTTCAACGTATGTTGATCCTTCTTGGCTTGTCTTGGTGTCATGAATTTCAACTTCATTTCATGTCCCTCATGCCTCAAATAAAGGGAACGTTCATCAAGATTGAGCGTTTTAAAATGAAGCCATGCCCATCTCAAAAGAAGATGACAAGAGTTCGTGGGACAATATCACATAATACTTCTTTCACACATTGTCCTGTACTGAATTTGATCCTTGCTTGATTCGGATGAAAGCTTGTTGGTAACTTGAGTTTCTCCACCAATCTTTGGCTTACAACATTGTTGTCGCTTTCGTAAACGAATGCAACTAAACATGGGTGGCCTTCGATTAAACACCTTGTTCTCTACTACCTTTTCCATAATCTTTTTCTTTACTTCCTTTTCTTTTCTTCAATTTCCCTTCCTTCTGCAGTTTATATTTCTTCTTTTCTATTCTTTCTTTTCTATTTCTCCTTCAACGTATGTTGATCCTTCTTGGCTTGTCTTGGTGTCATAATTTCAACTTCATTTCATGTCCCTCATGCCTCAAATAAAGGGAACGTTCATCAAGATTGAGCGTTTTAAAATGAAGCCATGCCCATCTCAAAAGAAGATGACAAGAGTTCGTGGGACAATATCACATAATACTTCTTTCACACATTGTCCTGTACTGAATTTGATCCTTGCTTGATTCGGATGAAAGCTTGTTGGTAACTTGAGTTTCTCCACCAATCTTTGGCTTACAACATTGTTGTCGCTTTCGTAAACGAATGCAACTAAACATGGGTGGCCTTCGATTAAACACCTTGTTCTCTACTACCTTTTCCATAATCTTTTTCTTTACTTCCTTTTCTTTTTCTTCAATTTCCCTTCCTTCTGCAGTTTATATTTCTTCTTTTTCTATTCTTTCTTTTTCTATTTTCTCCTTCAACGTATGTTGATCCTTCTTGGCTTGTCTTGGTGTCATAATTTCAACTTCATTTCATGTCCCTCATGCCTCAAATAAAGGGAACGTTCATCAAGATTGAGCGTTTTAAAATGAAGCCATGCCCATCTCAAAAGAAGATGACAAGAGTTCGTGGGAGCAATATCACATAATACTTCTTTCACACATTGTCCTGTACTGAATTTGATCCTTGCTTGATTCGGATGAAAGCTTGTTGGTAACTTGAGTTTCTCCACCAATCTTTGGCTTACAACATTGTTGTCGCTTTCGTAAACGAATGCAACTAAACATGGGTGGCCTTCGATTAAACACCTTGTTCTCTACTACCTTTTCCATAATCTTTTTCTTTACTTCCTTTTCTTTTTCTTCAATTTCCCTTCCTTCTGCAGTTTATATTTCTTCTTTTTCTATTCTTTCTTTTCTATTTTCTCCTTCAACGTATGTTGATCCTTCTTGGCTTGTCTTGGTGTCATAATTTCAACTTCATTTCATGTCCCTCATGCCTCAAATAAAGGGAACGTTCATCAAGATTGAGCGTTTTAAAATGAAGCCATGCCCATCTCAAAAGAAGATGACAAGAGTTCGTGGGAGCAATATCACATAATACTTCTTTCACACATTGTCCTGTACTGAATTTGATCCTTGCTTGATTCGGATGAAAGCTTGTTGGTAACTTGAGTTTCTCCACCAATCTTTGGCTTACAACATTGTTGTCGCTTTCGTAAACGAATGCAACTAAACATGGGTGGCCTTCGATTAAACACCTTGTTCTCTACTACCTTTTCCATAATCTTTTTCTTTACTTCCTTTCTTTTTCTTCAATTTCCCTTCCTTCTGCAGTTTATATTTCTTCTTTTTCTATTCTTTCTTTTTCTATTTTCTCCTTCAACGTATGTTGATCCTTCTTGGCTTGTCTTGGTGTCATAATTTCAACTTCATTTCATGTCCCTCATGCCTCAAATAAAGGGAACGTTCATCAAGATTGAGCGTTTTAAAATGAAGCCATGCCCATCTCAAAAGAAGATGACAAGAGTTCGTGGGAGCAATATCACATAATACTTCTTTCACACATTGTCCTGTACTGAATTTGATCCTTGCTTGATTCGGATGAAAGCTTGTTGGTAACTTGAGTTTCTCCACCAATCTTTGGCTTACAACATTGTTGTCGCTTTCGTAAACGAATGCAACTAAACATGGGTGGCCTTCGATTAAACACCTTGTTCTCTACTACCTTTTCCATAATCTTTTCTTTACTTCCTTTTCTTTTTCTTCAATTTCCCTTCCTTCTGCAGTTTATATTTCTTCTTTTTCTATTCTTTCTTTTCTATTTTCTCCTTCAACGTATGTTGATCCTTCTTGGCTTGTCTTGGTGTCATGAATTTCAACTTCATTTCATGTCCCTCATGCCTCAAATAAAGGGAACGTTATCAAGATTGAGCGTTTTAAAATGAAGCCATGCCCATCTCAAAAGAAGATGACAAGAGTTCGTGGGAGCAATATCACATAATACTTCTTTCACACATTGTCCTGTACTGAATTTGATCCTTGCTTGATTCGGATGAAAGCTTGTTGGTAACTTGAGTTTCTCCACCAATCTTTGGCTTACAACATTGTTGTCGCTTTCGTAAACGAATGCAACTAAACATGGGTGGCCTTCGATTAAACACCTTGTTCTCTACTACCTTTTCCATAATCTTTTTCTTTACTTCCTTTTCTTTTTCTTCAATTTCCCTTCCTTCTGCAGTTTATATTTCTTCTTTTCTATTCTTTCTTTTCTATTTTCTCCTTCAACGTATGTTGATCCTTCTTGGCTTGTCTTGGTGTCATAAATTTCAACTTCATTTCATGTCCCTCATGCCTCAAATAAAGGGAACGTTCATCAAGATTGAGCGTTTTAAAATGAAGCCATGCCCATCTCAAAAGAAGATGACAAGAGTTCGTGGGAGCAATATCACATAATACTTCTTTCACACATTGTCCTGTACTGAATTTGATCCTTGCTTGATTCGGATGAAAGCTTGTTGGTAACTTGAGTTTCTCCACCAATCTTTGGCTTACAACATTGTTGTCGCTTTCGTAAACGAATGCAACTAAACATGGGTGGCCTTCGATTAAACACCTTGTTCTCTACTACCTTTTCCATAATCTTTTTCTTTACTTCCTTTTCTTTTTCTTCAATTTCCCTTCCTTCTGCAGTTTATATTTCTTCTTTTTCTATTCTTTCTTTTTCTATTTTCTCCTTCAACGTATGTTGATCCTTCTTGGCTTGTCTTGGTGTCATAATTTCAACTTCATTTCATGTCCCTCATGCCTCAAATAAAGGGAACGTTCATCAAGATTGAGCGTTTTAAAATGAAGCCATGCCCATCTCAAAAGAAGATGACAAGAGTTCGTGGGAGCAATATCACATAATACTTCTTTCACACATTGTCCTGTACTGAATTTGATCCTTGCTTGATTCGGATGAAAGCTTGTTGGTAACTTGAGTTTCTCCACCAATCTTTGGCTTACAACATTGTTGTCGCTTTCGTAAACGAATGCAACTAAACATGGGTGGCCTTCGATTAAACACCTTGTTCTCTACTACCTTTTCCATAATCTTTTCTTTACTTCCTTTTCTTTTTCTTCAATTTCCCTTCCTTCTGCAGTTTATATTTCTTCTTTTTCTATTCTTTCTTTTTCTATTTTCTCCTTCAACGTATGTTGATCCTTCTTGGCTTGTCTTGGTGTCATAAATTTCAACTTCATTTCATGTCCCTCATGCCTCAAATAAAGGGAACGTTATCAAGATTGAGCGTTTTAAAATGAAGCCATGCCCATCTCAAAAGAAGATGACAAGAGTTCGTGGGAGCAATATCACATAATACTTCTTTCACACATTGTCCTGTACTGAATTTGATCCTTGCTTGATTCGGATGAAAGCTTGTTGGTAACTTGAGTTTCTCCACCAATCTTTGGCTTACAACATTGTTGTCGCTTTCGTAAACGAATGCAACTAAACATGGGTGGCCTTCGATTAAACACCTTGTTCTCTACTACCTTTTCCATAATCTTTTTCTTTACTTCCTTTTCTTTTTCTTCAATTTCCCTTCCTTCTGCAGTTTATATTTCTTCTTTTTCTATTCTTTCTTTTTCTATTTTCTCCTTCAACGTATGTTGATCCTTCTTGGCTTGTCTTGGTGTCATAAATTTCAACTTCATTTCATGTCCCTCATGCCTCAAATAAAGGGAACGTTATCAAGATTGAGCGTTTTAAAATGAAGCCATGCCCATCTCAAAAGAAGATGACAAGAGTTCGTGGGAGCAATATCACATAATACTTCTTTCACACATTGTCCTGTACTGAATTTGATCCTTGCTTGATTCGGATGAAAGCTTGTTGGTAACTTGAGTTTCTCCACCAATCTTTGGCTTACAACATTGTTGTCGCTTTCGTAAACGAATGCAACTAAACATGGGTGGCCTTCGATTAAACACCTTGTTCTCTACTACCTTTTCCATAATCTTTTCTTTACTTCCTTTTCTTTTTCTTCAATTTCCCTTCCTTCTGCAGTTTATATTTCTTCTTTTTCTATTCTTTCTTTTCTATTTTCTCCTTCAACGTATGTTGATCCTTCTTGGCTTGTCTTGGTGTCATAAATTTCAACTTCATTTCATGTCCCTCATGCCTCAAATAAAGGGAACGTTCATCAAGATTGAGCGTTTTAAAATGAAGCCATGCCCATCTCAAAAGAAGATGACAAGAGTTCGTGGGAGCAATATCACATAATACTTCTTTCACACATTGTCCTGTACTGAATTTGATCCTTGCTTGATTCGGATGAAAGCTTGTTGGTAACTTGAGTTTCTCCACCAATCTTTGGCTTACAACATTGTTGTCGCTTTCGTAAACGAATGCAACTAAACATGGGTGGCCTTCGATTAAACACCTTGTTCTCTACTACCTTTTCCATAATCTTTTTCTTTACTTCCTTTTCTTTTTCTTCAATTTCCCTTCCTTCTGCAGTTTATATTTCTTCTTTTTCTATTCTTTCTTTTCTATTTTCTCCTTCAACGTATGTTGATCCTTCTTGGCTTGTCTTGGTGTCATAATTTCAACTTCATTTCATGTCCCTCATGCCTCAAATAAAGGGAACGTTATCAAGATTGAGCGTTTTAAAATGAAGCCATGCCCATCTCAAAAGAAGATGACAAGAGTTCGTGGGAGCAATATCACATAATACTTCTTTCACACATTGTCCTGTACTGAATTTGATCCTTGCTTGATTCGGATGAAAGCTTGTTGGTAACTTGAGTTTCTCCACCAATCTTTGGCTTACAACATTGTTGTCGCTTTCGTAAACGAATGCAACTAAACATGGGTGGCCTTCGATTAAACACCTTGTTCTCTACTACCTTTTCCATAATCTTTTCTTTACTTCCTTTTCTTTTTCTTCAATTTCCCTTCCTTCTGCAGTTTATATTTCTTCTTTTCTATTCTTTCTTTTCTATTTTCTCCTTCAACGTATGTTGATCCTTCTTGGCTTGTCTTGGTGTCATAATTTCAACTTCATTTCATGTCCCTCATCCTCAAATAAAGGGAACGTTATCAAGATTGAGCGTTTTAAAATGAAGCCATGCCCATCTCAAAAGAAGATGACAAGAGTTCGTGGGAGCAATATCACATAATACTTCTTTCACACATTGTCCTGTACTGAATTTGATCCTTGCTTGATTCGGATGAAAGCTTGTTGGTAACTTGAGTTTCTCCACCAATCTTTGGCTTACAACATTGTTGTCGCTTTCGTAAACGAATGCAACTAAACATGGGTGGCCTTCGATTAAACACCTTGTTCTCTACTACCTTTTCCATAATCTTTTTCTTTACTTCCTTTTCTTTTTCTTCAATTTCCCTTCCTTCTGCAGTTTATATTTCTTCTTTTTCTATTCTTTCTTTTTCTATTTTCTCCTTCAACGTATGTTGATCCTTCTTGGCTTGTCTTGGTGTCATAATTTCAACTTCATTTCATGTCCCTCATGCCTCAAATAAAGGGAACGTTCATCAAGATTGAGCGTTTTAAAATGAAGCCATGCCCATCTCAAAAGAAGATGACAAGAGTTCGTGGGAGCAATATCACATAATACTTCTTTCACACATTGTCCTGTACTGAATTTGATCCTTGCTTGATTCGGATGAAAGCTTGTTGGTAACTTGAGTTTCTCCACCAATCTTTGGCTTACAACATTGTTGTCGCTTTCGTAAACGAATGCA
The DNA here is from genome assembly GCF_004118075.2 of Vigna unguiculata. Lineage (NCBI taxonomy): Eukaryota > Viridiplantae > Streptophyta > Magnoliopsida > Fabales > Fabaceae > Vigna > Vigna unguiculata. The sequence continues at coordinate 24,317 of NW_021011158.1, read as the reverse complement.
ACTAAACATGGGTGGCCTTCGATTAAACACCTTGTTCTCTACTACCTTTTCCATAATCTTTTTCTTTACTTCCTTTTCTTTTTCTTCAATTTCCCTTCCTTCTGCAGTTTATATTTCTTCTTTTTCTTTCTTTTTCTATTTTCTCCTTCAACGTATGTTGATCCTTCTTGGCTTGTCTTGGTGTCATAAATTTCAACTTCATTTCATGTCCCTCATGCCTCAAATAAAGGGAACGTTTATCAAGATTGAGCGTTTTAAAATGAAGCCATGCCCATCTCAAAAGAAGATGACAAGAGTTCGTGGGAGCAATATCACATAATACTTCTTTCACACATTGTCCTGTACTGAATTTGATCCTTGCTTGATTCGGATGAAAGCTTGTTGGTAACTTGAGTTTCTCCACCAATCTTTGGCTTACAACATTGTTGTCGCTTTCGTAAACGAATGCAACTAAACATGGGTGGCCTTCGATTAAACACCTTGTTCTCTACTACCTTTTCCATAATCTTTTCTTTACTTCCTTTTCTTTTTCTTCAATTTCCCTTCCTTCTGCAGTTTATATTTCTTCTTTTTCTATTCTTTCTTTTCTATTTTCTCCTTCAACGTATGTTGATCCTTCTTGGCTTGTCTTGGTGTCATAAATTTCAACTTCATTTCATGTCCCTCATGCCTCAAATAAAGGGAACGTTCATCAAGATTGAGCGTTTTAAAATGAAGCCATGCCCATCTCAAAAGAAGATGACAAGAGTTCGTGGGAGCAATATCACATAATACTTCTTTCACACATTGTCCTGTACTGAATTTGATCCTTGCTTGATTCGGATGAAAGCTTGTTGGTAACTTGAGTTTCTCCACCAATCTTTGGCTTACAACATTGTTGTCGCTTTCGTAAACGAATGCAACTAAACATGGGTGGCCTTCGATTAAACACCTTGTTCTCTACTACCTTTTCCATAATCTTTTTCTTTACTTCCTTTTCTTTTCTTCAATTTCCCTTCCTTCTGCAGTTTATATTTCTTCTTTTTCTATTCTTTCTTTTTCTATTTTCTCCTTCAACGTATGTTGATCCTTCTTGGCTTGTCTTGGTGTCATAAATTTCAACTTCATTTCATGTCCCTCATGCCTCAAATAAAGGGAACGTTCATCAAGATTGAGCGTTTTAAAATGAAGCCATGCCCATCTCAAAAGAAGATGACAAGAGTTCGTGGGAGCAATATCACATAATACTTCTTTCACACATTGTCCTGTACTGAATTTGATCCTTGCTTGATTCGGATGAAAGCTTGTTGGTAACTTGAGTTTCTCCACCAATCTTTGGCTTACAACATTGTTGTCGCTTTCGTAAACGAATGCAACTAAACATGGGTGGCCTTCGATTAAACACCTTGTTCTCTACTACCTTTTCCATAATCTTTTTCTTTACTTCCTTTTCTTTTTCTTCAATTTCCCTTCCTTCTGCAGTTTATATTTCTTCTTTTTCTATTCTTTCTTTTTCTATTTTCTCCTTCAACGTATGTTGATCCTTCTTGGCTTGTCTTGGTGTCATAATTTCAACTTCATTTCATGTCCCTCATGCCTCAAATAAAGGGAACGTTTATCAAGATTGAGCGTTTTAAAATGAAGCCATGCCCATCTCAAAAGAAGATGACAAGAGTTCGTGGGAGCAATATCACATAATACTTCTTTCACACATTGTCCTGTACTGAATTTGATCCTTGCTTGATTCGGATGAAAGCTTGTTGGTAACTTGAGTTTCTCCACCAATCTTTGGCTTACAACATTGTTGTCGCTTTCGTAAACGAATGCAACTAAACATGGGTGGCCTTCGATTAAACACCTTGTTCTCTACTACCTTTTCCATAATCTTTTTCTTTACTTCCTTTTCTTTTTCTTCAATTTCCCTTCCTTCTGCAGTTTATATTTCTTCTTTTTCTATTCTTTCTTTTCTATTTTCTCCTTCAACGTATGTTGATCCTTCTTGGCTTGTCTTGGTGTCATAATTTCAACTTCATTTCATGTCCCTCATGCCTCAAATAAAGGGAACGTTATCAAGATTGAGCGTTTTAAAATGAAGCCATGCCCATCTCAAAAGAAGATGACAAGAGTTCGTGGGAGCAATATCACATAATACTTCTTTCACACATTGTCCTGTACTGAATTTGATCCTTGCTTGATTCGGATGAAAGCTTGTTGGTAACTTGAGTTTCTCCACCAATCTTTGGCTTACAACATTGTTGTCGCTTTCGTAAACGAATGCAACTAAACATGGGTGGCCTTCGATTAAACACCTTGTTCTCTACTACCTTTTCCATAATCTTTTTCTTTACTTCCTTTTCTTTTTCTTCAATTTCCCTTCCTTCTGCAGTTTATATTTCTTCTTTTTCTATTCTTTCTTTTTCTATTTTCTCCTTCAACGTATGTTGATCCTTCTTGGCTTGTCTTGGTGTCATAAATTTCAACTTCATTTCATGTCCCTCATGCCTCAAATAAAGGGAACGTTATCAAGATTGAGCGTTTTAAAATGAAGCCATGCCCATCTCAAAAGAAGATGACAAGAGTTCGTGGGAGCAATATCACATAATACTTCTTTCACACATTGTCCTGTACTGAATTTGATCCTTGCTTGATTCGGATGAAAGCTTGTTGGTAACTTGAGTTTCTCCACCAATCTTTGGCTTACAACATTGTTGTCGCTTTCGTAAACGAATGCAACTAAACATGGGTGGCCTTCGATTAAACACCTTGTTCTCTACTACCTTTTCCATAATCTTTTTCTTTACTTCCTTTTCTTTTTCTTCAATTTCCCTTCCTTCTGCAGTTTATATTTCTTCTTTTTCTATTCTTTCTTTTCTATTTTCTCCTTCAACGTATGTTGATCCTTCTTGGCTTGTCTTGGTGTCATAAATTTCAACTTCATTTCATGTCCCTCATGCCTCAAATAAAGGGAACGTTATCAAGATTGAGCGTTTTAAAATGAAGCCATGCCCATCTCAAAAGAAGATGACAAGAGTTCGTGGGAGCAATATCACATAATACTTCTTTCACACATTGTCCTGTACTGAATTTGATCCTTGCTTGATTCGGATGAAAGCTTGTTGGTAACTTGAGTTTCTCCACCAATCTTTGGCTTACAACATTGTTGTCGCTTTCGTAAACGAATGCAACTAAACATGGGTGGCCTTCGATTAAACACCTTGTTCTCTACTACCTTTTCCATAATCTTTTCTTTACTTCCTTTTCTTTTTCTTCAATTTCCCTTCCTTCTGCAGTTTATATTTCTTCTTTTCTATTCTTTCTTTTTCTATTTTCTCCTTCAACGTATGTTGATCCTTCTTGGCTTGTCTTGGTGTCATAAATTTCAACTTCATTTCATGTCCCTCATGCCTCAAATAAAGGGAACGTTTATCAAGATTGAGCGTTTTAAAATGAAGCCATGCCCATCTCAAAAGAAGATGACAAGAGTTCGTGGGAGCAATATCACATAATACTTCTTTCACACATTGTCCTGTACTGAATTTGATCCTTGCTTGATTCGGATGAAAGCTTGTTGGTAACTTGAGTTTCTCCACCAATCTTTGGCTTACAACATTGTTGTCGCTTTCGTAAACGAATGCAACTAAACATGGGTGGCCTTCGATTAAACACCTTGTTCTCTACTACCTTTTCCATAATCTTTTCTTTACTTCCTTTTCTTTTCTTCAATTTCCCTTCCTTCTGCAGTTTATATTTCTTCTTTTTCTATTCTTTCTTTTTCTATTTTCTCCTTCAACGTATGTTGATCCTTCTTGGCTTGTCTTGGTGTCATAAATTTCAACTTCATTTCATGTCCCTCATGCCTCAAATAAAGGGAACGTTTATCAAGATTGAGCGTTTTAAAATGAAGCCATGCCCATCTCAAAAGAAGATGACAAGAGTTCGTGGGAGCAATATCACATAATACTTCTTTCACACATTGTCCTGTACTGAATTTGATCCTTGCTTGATTCGGATGAAAGCTTGTTGGTAACTTGAGTTTCTCCACCAATCTTTGGCTTACAACATTGTTGTCGCTTTCGTAAACGAATGCAACTAAACATGGGTGGCCTTCGATTAAACACCTTGTTCTCTACTACCTTTTCCATAATCTTTTCTTTACTTCCTTTTCTTTTTCTTCAATTTCCCTTCCTTCTGCAGTTTATATTTCTTCTTTTTCTATTCTTTCTTTTTCTATTTTCTCCTTCAACGTATGTTGATCCTTCTTGGCTTGTCTTGGTGTCATAAATTTCAACTTCATTTCATGTCCCTCATGCCTCAAATAAAGGGAACGTTTATCAAGATTGAGCGTTTTAAAATGAAGCCATGCCCATCTCAAAAGAAGATGACAAGAGTTCGTGGGAGCAATATCACATAATACTTCTTTCACACATTGTCCTGTACTGAATTTGATCCTTGCTTGATTCGGATGAAAGCTTGTTGGTAACTTGAGTTTCTCCACCAATCTTTGGCTTACAACATTGTTGTCGCTTTCGTAAACGAATGCAACTAAACATGGGTGGCCTTCGATTAAACACCTTGTTCTCTACTACCTTTTCCATAATCTTTTTCTTTACTTCCTTTTCTTTTTCTTCAATTTCCCTTCCTTCTGCAGTTTATATTTCTTCTTTTTCTATTCTTTCTTTTTCTATTTTCTCCTTCAACGTATGTTGATCCTTCTTGGCTTGTCTTGGTGTCATAAATTTCAACTTCATTTCATGTCCCTCATGCCTCAAATAAAGGGAACGTTCATCAAGATTGAGCGTTTTAAAATGAAGCCATGCCCATCTCAAAAGAAGATGACAAGAGTTCGTGGGAGCAATATCACATAATACTTCTTTCACACATTGTCCTGTACTGAATTTGATCCTTGCTTGATTCGGATGAAAGCTTGTTGGTAACTTGAGTTTCTCCACCAATCTTTGGCTTACAACATTGTTGTCGCTTTCGTAAACGAATGCAACTAAACATGGGTGGCCTTCGATTAAACACCTTGTTCTCTACTACCTTTTCCATAATCTTTTTCTTTACTTCCTTTTCTTTTTCTTCAATTTCCCTTCCTTCTGCAGTTTATATTTCTTCTTTTCTATTCTTTCTTTTCTATTTTCTCCTTCAACGTATGTTGATCCTTCTTGGCTTGTCTTGGTGTCATAAATTTCAACTTCATTTCATGTCCCTCATGCCTCAAATAAAGGGAACGTTCATCAAGATTGAGCGTTTTAAAATGAAGCCATGCCCATCTCAAAAGAAGATGACAAGAGTTCGTGGGAGCAATATCACATAATACTTCTTTCACACATTGTCCTGTACTGAATTTGATCCTTGCTTGATTCGGATGAAAGCTTGTTGGTAACTTGAGTTTCTCCACCAATCTTTGGCTTACAACATTGTTGTCGCTTTCGTAAACGAATGCAACTAAACATGGGTGGCCTTCGATTAAACACCTTGTTCTCTACTACCTTTTCCATAATCTTTTTCTTTACTTCCTTTTCTTTTTCTTCAATTTCCCTTCCTTCTGCAGTTTATATTTCTTCTTTTTCTATTCTTTCTTTTCTATTTTCTCCTTCAACGTATGTTGATCCTTCTTGGCTTGTCTTGGTGTCATAAATTTCAACTTCATTTCATGTCCCTCATGCCTCAAATAAAGGGAACGTTCATCAAGATTGAGCGTTTTAAAATGAAGCCATGCCCATCTCAAAAGAAGATGACAAGAGTTCGTGGGAGCAATATCACATAATACTTCTTTCACACATTGTCCTGTACTGAATTTGATCCTTGCTTGATTCGGATGAAAGCTTGTTGGTAACTTGAGTTTCTCCACCAATCTTTGGCTTACAACATTGTTGTCGCTTTCGTAAACGAATGCAACTAAACATGGGTGGCCTTCGATTAAACACCTTGTTCTCTACTACCTTTTCCATAATCTTTTCTTTACTTCCTTTTCTTTTTCTTCAATTTCCCTTCCTTCTGCAGTTTATATTTCTTCTTTTCTATTCTTTCTTTTCTATTTTCTCCTTCAACGTATGTTGATCCTTCTTGGCTTGTCTTGGTGTCATAAATTTCAACTTCATTTCATGTCCCTCATGCCTCAAATAAAGGGAACGTTATCAAGATTGAGCGTTTTAAAATGAAGCCATGCCCATCTCAAAAGAAGATGACAAGAGTTCGTGGGAGCAATATCACATAATACTTCTTTCACACATTGTCCTGTACTGAATTTGATCCTTGCTTGATTCGGATGAAAGCTTGTTGGTAACTTGAGTTTCTCCACCAATCTTTGGCTTACAACATTGTTGTCGCTTTCGTAAACGAATGCAACTAAACATGGGTGGCCTTCGATTAAACACCTTGTTCTCTACTACCTTTTCCATAATCTTTTCTTTACTTCCTTTTCTTTTCTTCAATTTCCCTTCCTTCTGCAGTTTATATTTCTTCTTTTTCTATTCTTTCTTTTTCTATTTTCTCCTTCAACGTATGTTGATCCTTCTTGGCTTGTCTTGGTGTCATAATTTCAACTTCATTTCATGTCCCTCATGCCTCAAATAAAGGGAACGTTCATCAAGATTGAGCGTTTTAAAATGAAGCCATGCCCATCTCAAAAGAAGATGACAAGAGTTCGTGGGAGCAATATCACATAATACTTCTTTCACACATTGTCCTGTACTGAATTTGATCCTTGCTTGATTCGGATGAAAGCTTGTTGGTAACTTGAGTTTCTCCACCAATCTTTGGCTTACAACATTGTTGTCGCTTTCGTAAACGAATGCAACTAAACATGGGTGGCCTTCGATTAAACACCTTGTTCTCTACTACCTTTTCCATAATCTTTTCTTTACTTCCTTTTCTTTTTCTTCAATTTCCCTTCCTTCTGCAGTTTATATTTCTTCTTTTTCTATTCTTTCTTTTTCTATTTTCTCCTTCAACGTATGTTGATCCTTCTTGGCTTGTCTTGGTGTCATAAATTTCAACTTCATTTCATGTCCCTCATGCCTCAAATAAAGGGAACGTTATCAAGATTGAGCGTTTTAAAATGAAGCCATGCCCATCTCAAAAGAAGATGACAAGAGTTCGTGGGAGCAATATCACATAATACTTCTTTCACACATTGTCCTGTACTGAATTTGATCCTTGCTTGATTCGGATGAAAGCTTGTTGGTAACTTGAGTTTCTCCACCAATCTTTGGCTTACAACATTGTTGTCGCTTTCGTAAACGAATGCAACTAAACATGGGTGGCCTTCGATTAAACACCTTGTTCTCTACTACCTTTTCCATAATCTTTTTCTTTACTTCCTTTTCTTTTTCTTCAATTTCCCTTCCTTCTGCAGTTTATATTTCTTCTTTTTCTATTCTTTCTTTTTCTATTTTCTCCTTCAACGTATGTTGATCCTTCTTGGCTTGTCTTGGTGTCATAAATTTCAACTTCATTTCATGTCCCTCATGCCTCAAATAAAGGGAACGTTCATCAAGATTGAGCGTTTTAAAATGAAGCCATGCCCATCTCAAAAGAAGATGACAAGAGTTCGTGGGAGCAATATCACATAATACTTCTTTCACACATTGTCCTGTACTGAATTTGATCCTTGCTTGATTCGGATGAAAGCTTGTTGGTAACTTGAGTTTCTCCACCAATCTTTGGCTTACAACATTGTTGTCGCTTTCGTAAACGAATGCAACTAAACATGGGTGGCCTTCGATTAAACACCTTGTTCTCTACTACCTTTTCCATAATCTTTTCTTTACTTCCTTTTCTTTTCTTCAATTTCCCTTCCTTCTGCAGTTTATATTTCTTCTTTTTCTATTCTTTCTTTTTCTATTTTCTCCTTCAACGTATGTTGATCCTTCTTGGCTTGTCTTGGTGTCATAAATTTCAACTTCATTTCATGTCCCTCATGCCTCAAATAAAGGGAACGTTTATCAAGATTGAGCGTTTTAAAATGAAGCCATGCCCATCTCAAAAGAAGATGACAAGAGTTCGTGGGAGCAATATCACATAATACTTCTTTCACACATTGTCCTGTACTGAATTTGATCCTTGCTTGATTCGGATGAAAGCTTGTTGGTAACTTGAGTTTCTCCACCAATCTTTGGCTTACAACATTGTTGTCGCTTTCGTAAACGAATGCAACTAAACATGGGTGGCCTTCGATTAAACACCTTGTTCTCTACTACCTTTTCCATAATCTTTTCTTTACTTCCTTTTCTTTTCTTCAATTTCCCTTCCTTCTGCAGTTTATATTTCTTCTTTTTCTATTCTTTCTTTTTCTATTTTCTCCTTCAACGTATGTTGATCCTTCTTGGCTTGTCTTGGTGTCATAAATTTCAACTTCATTTCATGTCCCTCATGCCTCAAATAAAGGGAACGTTCATCAAGATTGAGCGTTTTAAAATGAAGCCATGCCCATCTCAAAAGAAGATGACAAGAGTTCGTGGGAGCAATATCACATAATACTTCTTTCACACATTGTCCTGTACTGAATTTGATCCTTGCTTGATTCGGATGAAAGCTTGTTGGTAACTTGAGTTTCTCCACCAATCTTTGGCTTACAACATTGTTGTCGCTTTCGTAAACGAATGCAACTAAACATGGGTGGCCTTCGATTAAACACCTTGTTCTCTACTACCTTTTCCATATCTTTTCTTTACTTCCTTTTCTTTTCTTCAATTTCCCTTCCTTCTGCAGTTTATATTTCTTCTTTTCTATTCTTTCTTTTTCTATTTTCTCCTTCAACGTATGTTGATCCTTCTTGGCTTGTCTTGGTGTCATAAATTTCAACTTCATTTCATGTCCCTCATGCCTCAAATAAAGGGAACGTTATCAAGATTGAGCGTTTTAAAATGAAGCCATGCCCATCTCAAAGAAGATGACAAGAGTTCGTGGGAGCAATATCACATAATACTTCTTTCACACATTGTCCTGTACTGAATTTGATCCTTGCTTGATTCGGATGAAAGCTTGTTGGTAACTTGAGTTTCTCCACCAATCTTTGGCTTACAACATTGTTGTCGCTTTCGTAAACGAATGCAACTAAACATGGGTGGCCTTCGATTAAACACCTTGTTCTCTACTACCTTTTCCATAATCTTTTTTTACTTCTTTTCTTCAATTTCCCTTCCTTCTGCAGTTTATATTTCTTCTTTTTCTATTCTTTCTTTTTCTATTTTCTCCTTCAACGTATGTTGATCCTTCTTGGCTTGTCTTGGTGTCATAAATTTCAACTTCATTTCATGTCCCTCATGCCTCAAATAAAGGGAACGTTCATCAAGATTGAGCGTTTTAAAATGAAGCCATGCCCATCTCAAAAGAAGATGACAAGAGTTCGTGGGAGCAATATCACATAATACTTCTTTCACACATTGTCTGTACTGAATTTGATCCTTGCTTGATTCGGATGAAAGCTTGTTGGTAACTTGAGTTTCTCCACCAATCTTTGGCTTACAACATTGTTGTCGCTTTCGTAAACGAATGCAACTAAACATGGGTGGCCTTCGATTAAACACCTTGTTCTCTACTACCTTTTCCATATCTTTTCTTTACTTCTTTTCTTTTCTTCAATTTCCCTTCCTTCTGCAGTTTATATTTCTTCTTTTTCTATCTTTCTTTTTCTATTTTCTCCTTCAACGTATGTTGATCCTTCTTGGCTTGTCTTGGTGTCATAAATTTCAACTTCATTTCATGTCCCTCATGCCTCAAATAAAGGGAACGTTTATCAAGATTGAGCGTTTTAAAATGAAGCCATGCCCATCTCAAAAGAAGATGACAAGAGTTCGTGGGAGCAATATCACATAATACTTTTTCACACATTGTCCTGTACTGAATTTGATCCTTGCTTGATTCGGATGAAAGCTTGTTGGTAACTTGAGTTTCTCCACCAATCTTTGGCTTACAACATTGTTGTCGCTTTCGTAAACGAATGCAACTAAACATGGGTGGCCTTCGATTAAACACCTTGTTCTCTACTACCTTTTCCATAATCTTTTCTTTACTTCCTTTTTTTTCTTCAATTTCCCTTCCTTCTGCAGTTTATATTTCTTCTTTTTCTATTCTTTCTTTTTCTATTTTCTCCTTCAACGTATGTTGATCCTTCTTGGCTTGTCTTGGTGTCATAAATTTCAACTTCATTTCATGTCCCTCATGCCTCAAATAAAGGGAACGTTTATCAAGATTGAGCGTTTTAAAATGAAGCCATGCCCATCTCAAAAGAAGATGACAAGAGTTCGTGGGAGCAATATCACATAATACTTCTTTCACACATTGTCCTGTACTGAATTTGATCCTTGCTTGATTCGGATGAAAGCTTGTTGGTAACTTGAGTTTCTCCACCAATCTTTGGCTTACAACATTGTTGTCGCTTTCGTAAACAATGCAACTAAACATGGGTGGCCTTCGATTAAACACCTTGTTCTCTACTACCTTTTCCATAATCTTTTTCTTTTCTTTTTCTTCAATTTCCCTTCCTTCTACAGTTTATATTTCTTCTTTTTCTATTCTTTCTTTTTCTATTTTCTCCTTCAACGTATGTTGATCCTTCTTGGCTTGTCTTGGTGTCATAAATTTCAACTTCATTTCATGTCCCTCATGCCTCAAATAAAGGGAACGTTCATCAAGATTGAGCGTTTTAAAATGAAGCCATGCCCATCTCAAAAGAAGATGACAAGAGTTCGTGGGAGCAATATCACATAATACTTCTTTCACACATTGTCCTGTACTGAATTTGATCCTTGCTTGATTCGGATGAAAGCTTGTTGGTAACTTGAGTTTCTCCACCAATCTTTGGCTTACAACATTGTTGTCGCTTTCGTAAACGAATGCAACTAAACATGGGTGGCCTTCGATTAAACACCTTGTTCTCTACTACCTTTTCCATAATCTTTTTCTTACTTCCTTTTCTTTTTCTTCAATTTCCCTTCCTTCTGCAGTTTATATTTCTTCTTTTTCTATTCTTTCTTTTTCTATTTTCTCCTTCAACGTATGTTGATCCTTCTTGGCTTGTCTTGGTGTCATAAATTTCAACTTCATTTCATGTCCCTCATGCATCAAATAAAGGGAACGTTCACCAAGATTGAGCGTTTTAAAATGAAGCCATGCCCATCTCAAAAGAAGATGACAAGAGTTCGTGGGAGCAATATCACATAATACTTCTTTCACACATTGTCCTGTACTGAATTTGATCCTTGCTTGATTCGGATGAAAGCTTGTTGGTAACTTGAGTTTCTCCACCAATCTTTGGCTTACAACATTGTTGTCGCTTTCGTAAACGAATGCAACTAAACATGGGTGGCCTTCGATTAAACACCTTGTTCTCTACTACCTTTTCCATAATCTTTTTCTTTACTTCCTTTTCTTTTTCTTCTAATTTCTATTCTTTCTTTTTCTATTTTCTCCTTCAACGTATGTTGATCCTTCTTGGCTTGTCTTGGTGTCATAAATTTCAACTTCATTTCATGTCCCTCATGCTCAAATAAAGGGAACGTTCACAAGATTGAGCGTTTTAAAATGAAGCCATGCCCATCTCAAAAGAAGATGACAAGAGTTCGTGGGAGCAATATCACATAATACTTCTTTCACACATTGTCCTGTACTGAATTTGATCCTTGCTTGATTCGGATGAAAGCTTGTTGGTAACTTGAGTTTCTCCACCAATCTTTGGCTTACAACATTGTTGTCGCTTTCGTAAACGAATGCAACTAAACATGGGTGGCCTTCGATTAAACACCTTGTTCTCTACTACCTTTTCCATAATCTTTTTCTTTACTTCCTTTCTCTTTTTTCTTTAATTTCTATTCTTTCTTTTTCTATTTTCTCCTTCAACGTATGTTGATCCTTCTTGGATTGTCTTGGTGTCATAAATTTCAACTTCATTTCATGTCCCTCATGCATCAAATAAAGGGAACGTTCACCAAGATTGAGCGTTTTAAAATGAAGCCATGCCCATCTCAAAAGAAGATGACAAGAGTTCGTGGGAGCAATATCACATAATACTTCTTTCACACATTGTCCTGTACTGAATTTGATCCTTGCTTGATTCGGATGAAAGCTTGTTGGTAACTTGAGTTTCTCCACCAATCTTTGGCTTACAACATTGTTGTCGCTTTCGTAAACGAATGCAACTAAACATGGGTGGCCTTCGATTAAACACCTTGTTCTCTACTACCTTTTCCATAATCTTTTCTTTACTTCCTTTTCTTTTTCTTTAATTTCTATTCTTTCTTTTTCTATTTTCTCCTTCAACGTATGTTGATCCTTCTTGGATTGTCTTGGTGTCATAAATTTCAACTTCATTTCATGTCCCTCATGCATCAAATAAAGGGAACGTTCACCAAGATTAGCGTTTTAAAATGAAGCCATGCCCATCTCAAAAGAAGATGACAAGAGTTCGTGGGAGCAATATCACATAATACTTCTTTCACACATTGTCCTGTACTGAATTTGATCCTTGCTTGATTCGGATGAAAGCTTGTTGGTAACTTGAGTTTCTCCACCAATCTTTGGCTTACAACATTGTTGTCGCTTTCGTAAACGAATGCAACTAAACATGGGTGGCCTTCGATTAAACACCTTGTTCTCTACTACCTTTTCCATAATCTTTTTCTTTACTTCCTTTTCTTTTTCTTTAATTTCTATTCTTTCTTTTTCTATTTTCTCCTTCAACGTACGTTGATCCTTCTTGGATTGTCTTGGTGTCATAAATTTGAACTTCATTTCATGTCCCTCATGCATCAAATAAAGGGAACGTTCACCAAGATTGAGCGTTTTAAATGAAGCCATGCCCATCTCAAAAGAAGATGACAAGAGTTCGTGGGAGCAATATCACATAATACTTCTTTCACACATTGTCCTGTACTGAATTTGATCCTTGCTTGATTCGGATGAAAGCTTGTTGGTAACTTGAGTTTCTCCACCAATCTTTGGCTTACAACATTGTTGTCGCTTTCGTAAACGAATGCAACTAAACATGGGTGGCCTTCGATTAAACACCTTGTTCTCTACTACCTTTTCCATAATCTTTTTCTTTACTTCCTTTTCTTTTTCTTTAATTTCTATTCTTTCTTTTTCTATTTTCTCCTTCAACGTACGTTGATCCTTCTTGGATTGTCTTGGTGTCATAAATTTGAACTTCATTTCATGTCCCTCATGCATCAAATAAAGGGAACGTTCACCAAGATTGAGCGTTTTAAATGAAGCCATGCCCATCTCAAAAGAAGATGACAAGAGTTCGTGGGAGCAATATCACATAATACTTCTTTCACACATTGTCCTGTACTGAATTTGATCCTTGCTTGATTCGGATGAAAGCTTGTTGGTAACTTGAGTTTCTCCACCAATCTTTGGCTTACAACATTGTTGTCGCTTTCGTAAACGAATGCAACTAAACATGGGTGGCCTTCGATTAAACACCTTGTTCTCTACTACCTTTTCCATAATCTTTTCTTTACTTCCTTTTCTTTTTCTTAATTTCTATTCTTTCTTTTTCTATTTTCTCCTTCAACGTATGTTGATCCTTCTTGGATTGTCTTGGTGTCATAAATTTGAACTTCATTTCATGTCCCTCATGCATCAAATAAAGGGAACGTTCACCAAGATTGAGCGTTTTAAAATGAAGCCATGCCCATCTCAAAAGAAGATGACAAGAGTTCGTGGGAGCAATATCACATAATACTTCTTTCACACATTGTCCTGTACTGAATTTGATCCTTGCTTGATTCGGATGAAAGCTTGTTGGTAACTTGAGTTTCTCCACCAATCTTTGGCTTACAACATTGTTGTCGCTTTCGTAAACGAATGCAACTAAACATGGGTGGCCTTCGATTAAACACCTTGTTCTCTACTACCTTTTCCATAATCTTTTCTTTACTTCCTTTCTTTTTCTTTAATTTCTATTCTTTCTTTTTCTATTTTCTCCTTCAACGTACGTTGATCCTTCTTGGATTGTCTTGGTGTCATAAATTTGAACTTCATTTCATGTCCCTCATGCATCAAATAAAGGGAACGTTCACCAAGATTGAGCGTTTTCAAATGAAGCCATGCCCATCTCAAAAGAAGATGACAAGAGTTCGTGGGAGCAATATCACATAATACTTCTTTCACACATTGTCCTGTACTGAATTTGATCCTTGCTTGATTCGGATGAAAGCTTGTTGGTAACTTGAGTTTCTCCACCAATCTTTGGCTTACAACATTGTTGTCGCTTTCGTAAACGAATGCAACTAAACATGGGTGGCCTTCGATTAAACACCTTGTTCTCTACTACCTTTTCCATAATCTTTTCTTTACTTCCTTTTCTTTTCTTTTTCTTTAATTTCTATTCTTTCTTTTTCTATTTTCTCCTTCAACGTATGTTGATCCTTCTTGGCTTGTCTTGGTGTCATAAATTTCAACTTCATTTCATGTCCCTCATGCCTCAAATAAAGGGAACGTTCACCAAGATTGAGCGTTTTAAAATGAAGCCATGCCCATCTCAAAAGAAGATGACAAGAGTTCGTGGGAGCAATATCACATAATACTTCTTTCACACATTGTCCTGTACTGAATTTGATCCTTGCTTGATTCGGATGAAAGCTTGTTGGTAACTTGAGTTTCTCCACCAATCTTTGGCTTACAACATTGTTGTCGCTTTCGTAAACGAATGCAACTAAACATGGGTGGCCTTCGATTAAACACCTTGTTCTCTACTACCTTTTCCATAATCTTTTTCTTTACTTCCTTTTCTTTTTCTTTAATTTCTATTCTTTCTTTTTCTATTTTCTCCTTCAACGTACGTTGATCCTTCTTGGATTGTCTTGGTGTCATAAATTTGAACTTCATTTCATGTCCCTCATGCATCAAATAAAGGGAACGTTCACCAAGATTGAGCGTTTCAAATGAAGCCATGCCCATCTCAAAAGAAGATGACAAGAGTTCGTGGGAGCAATATCACATAATACTTCTTTCACACATTGTCCTGTACTGAATTTGATCCTTGCTTGATTCGGATGAAAGCTTGTTGGTAACTTGAGTTTCTCCACCAATCTTTGGCTTACAACATTGTTGTCGCTTTCGTAACGAATGCAACTAAACATGGGTGGCCTTCGATTAAACACCTTGTTCTCTACTACCTTTTCCATAATCTTTTCTTTACTTCCTTTTCTTTTTCTTTAATTTCTATTCTTTCTTTTTCTATTTTCTCCTTCAACGTACGTTGATCCTTCTTGGATTGTCTTGGTGTCATAAATTTGAACTTCATTTCATGTCCCTCATGCATCAAATAAAGGGAACGTTCACCAAGATTCAGCGTTTTAAAATGAAGCCATGCCCATCTCAAAAGAAGATGACAAGAGTTCGTGGGAGCAATATCACATAATACTTCTTTCACACATTGTCCTGTACTGAATTTGATCCTTGCTTGATTCGGATGAAAGCTTGTTGGTAACTTGAGTTTCTCCACCAATCTTTGGCTTACAACATTGTTGTCGCTTTCGTAAACGAATGCAACTAAACATGGGTGGCCTTCGATTAAACACCTTGTTCTCTACTACCTTTTCCATAATCTTTTTCTTTACTTCCTTTTCTTTTTCTTTAATTTCTATTCTTTCTTTTTCTATTTTCTCCTTCAACGTACGTTGATCCTTCTTGGATTGTCTTGGTGTCATAAATTTGAACTTCATTTCATGTCCCTCATGCATCAAATAAAGGGAACGTTCACCAAGATTCAGCGTTTTAAAATGAAGCCATGCCCATCTCAAAAGAAGATGACAAGAGTTCGTGGGAGCAATATCACATAATACTTCTTTCACACATTGTCCTGTACTGAATTTGATCCTTGCTTGATTCGGATGAAAGCTTGTTGGTAACTTGAGTTTCTCCACCAATCTTTGGCTTACAACATTGTTGTCGCTTTCGTAACGAATGCAACTAAACATGGGTGGCCTTCGATTAAACACCTTGTTCTCTACTACCTTTTCCATAATCTTTCTCTTTACTTCCTTTTCTTTTTCTTTAATTTCTATTCTTTCTTTTTCTATTTTCTCCTTCAACGTACGTTGATCCTTGTTGGATTGTCTTGGTGTCATAAATTTGAACTTCATTTCATGTCCCTCATGCATCAAATAAAGGGAACGTTCACCAAGATTCAGCGTTTTAAAATGAAGCCATGCCCATCTCAAAAGAAGATGACAAGAGTTCGTGGGAGCAATATCACATAATACTTCTTTCACACATTGTCCTGTACTGAATTTGATCCTTGCTTGATTCGGATGAAAGCTTGTTGGTAACTTGAGTTTCTCCACCAATCTTTGGCTTACAACATTGTTGTCGCTTTCGTAAACGAATGCAACTAAACATGGGTGGCCTTCGATTAAACACCTTGTTCTCTACTACCTTTCCATAATCTTTTCTTTACTTCCTTTTCTTTTTCTTTAATTTCTATTCTTTCTTTTTCTATTTTCTCCTTCAACGTACGTTGATCCTTCTTGATTGTCTTGGTGTCATAAATTTGAACTTCATTTCATGTCCCTCATGCATCAAATAAAGGGAACGTTCACCAAGATTCAGCGTTTTAAAATGAAGCCATGCCCATCTCAAAAGAAGATGACAAGAGTTCGTGGGAACAATATCACATAATACTTCTTTCACACATTGTCCTGTACTGAATTTGATCCTTGCTTGATTCGGATGAAAGCTTGTTGGTAACTTGAGTTTCTCCACCAATCTTTGGCTTACAACATTGTTGTCGCTTTCGTAGACGAATGCAACTAAACATGGGTGGCCTTCGATTAAACACCTTTTCTCTACTACCTTGTCCATAATCTTTCTCTTTACTTCCTTTTCTTTTTCTTTAATTTCTATTCTTTCTTTTTCTATTTTCTCCTTCAACGTACGTTGATCCTTCTTGATTGTCTTGGTGTCATAAATTTGAACTTCATTTCATGTCCCTCATGCATCAAATAAAGGGAACGTTCACCAAGATTGAGCGTTTCAAATGAAGCCATGCCCATCTCAAAAGAAGATGACAAGAGTTCGTGGGAACAATATCACATAATACTTCTTTCACACATTGTCCTGTACTGAATTTGATCCTTGCTTGATTCGGATGAAAGCTTGTTGGTAACTTGAGTTTCTCCACCAATCTTTGGCTTACAACATTGTTGTCGCTTTCGTAGACGAATGCAACTAAACATGGGTGGCCTTCGATTAAACACCTTTTCTCTACTACCTTGTCCATAATCTTTCTCTTTACTTCCTTTTCTTTTTCTTTAATTTCTATTCTTTCTTTTTCTATTTTCTCCTTCAACGTACGTTGATCCTTCTTCGATTGTCTTGGTGTCATAAATTTGAACTTCATTTCATGTCCCTCATGCATCAAATAAAGGGAACGTTCACCAAGATTCAGCGTTTTAAATGAAGCCATGCCCATCTCAAAAGAAGATGACAAGAGTTCGTGGGACAATATCACATAATACTTCTTTCACACATTGTCCTGTACTGAATTTGATCCTTGCTTGATTCGGATGAAAGCTTGTTGGTAACTTGAGTTTCTCCACCAATCTTTGGCTTACAACATTGTTGTCGCTTTCGTAGACGAATGCAACTAAACATGGGTGGCCTTCGATTAAACACCTTGTTCTCTACTACCTTGTCCATAATCTTTCTCTTTACTTCCTTTTCTTTTTCTTTAATTTCTATTCTTTCTTTTTCTATTTTCTCCTTCAACGTACGTTGATCCTTGTTGGATTGTCTTGGTGTCATAAATTTGAACTTCATTTCATGTCCCTCATGCATCAAATAAAGGGAACGTTCACCAAGATTCAGCGTTTTAAAATGAAGCCATGCCCATCTCAAAAGAAGATGACAAGAGTTCGTGGGAGCAATATCACATAATACTTCTTTCACACATTGTCCTGTACTGAATTTGATCCTTGCTTGATTCGGATGAAAGCTTGTTGGTAACTTGAGTTTCTCCACCAATCTTTGGCTTACAACATTGTTGTCGCTTTCGTAGACGAATGCAACTAAACATGGGTGGCCTTCGATTAAACACCTTGTTCTCTACTACCTTGTCCATAATCTTTCTCTTTACTTCCTTTTCTTTTTCTTTAATTTCTATTCTTTCTTTTTCTATTTTCTCCTTCAACGTACGTTGATCCTTGTTGGATTGTCTTGGTGTCATAAATTTGAACTTCATTTCATGTCCCTCATGCATCAAATAAAGGGAACGTTCACCAAGATTCAGCGTTTTAAAATGAAGCCATGCCCATCTCAAAAGAAGATGACAAGAGTTCGTGGGAACAATATCACATAATACTTCTTTCACACATTGTCCTGTACTGAATTTGATCCTTGCTTGATTCGGATGAAAGCTTGTTGGTAACTTGAGTTTCTCCACCAATCTTTGGCTTACAACATTGTTGTCGCTTTCGTAGACGAATGCAACTAAACATGGGTGGCCTTCGATTAAACACCTTCTTCTCTACTACCTTGTCCATAATCTTTCTCTTTACTTCCTTTTCTTTTTCTTTAATTTCTATTCTTTCTTTTTCTATTTTCTCCTTCAACGTACGTTGATCCTTCTTCGATTGTCTTGGTGTCATAAATTTGAACTTCATTTCATGTCCCTCATGCATCAAATAAAGGGAACGTTCACCAAGATTGAGCGTGTTCAAATGAAGCCATGCCCATCTCAAAAGAAGATGACAAGAGTTCGTGGGAACAATATCACATAATACTTCTTTCACACATTGTCCTGTACTGAATTTGATCCTTGCTTGATTCGGATGAAAGCTTGTTGGTAACTTGAGTTTCTCCACCAATCTTTGGCTTACAACATTGTTGTCGCTTTCGTAGACGAATGCAACTAAACATGGGTGGCCTTCGATTAAACACCTTTTCTCTACTACCTTGTCCATAATCTTTCTCTTTACTTCCTTTTCTTTTTCTTTAATTTCTATTCTTTCTTTTTCTATTTTCTCCTTCAACGTACGTTGATCCTTTTGGATTGTCTTGGTGTCATAAATTTGAACTTCATTTCATGTCCCTCATGCATCAAATAAAGGGAACGTTCACCAAGATTCAGCGTTTAAATGAAGCCATGCCCATCTCAAAAGAAGATGACAAGAGTTCGTGGGAGCAATATCACATAATACTTCTTTCACACATTGTCCTGTACTGAATTTGATCCTTGCTTGATTCGGATGAAAGCTTGTTGGTAACTTGAGTTTCTCCACCAATCTTTGGCTTACAACATTGTTGTCGCTTTCGTAGACGAATGCAACTAAACATGGGTGGCCTTCGATTAAACACCTTGTTCTCTACTACCTTGTCCATAATCTTTCTCTTTACTTCCTTTTCTTTTTCTTTAATTTCTATTCTTTCTTTTTCTATTTTCTCCTTCAACGTACGTTGATCCTTGTTGGATTGTCTTGGTGTCATAAATTTGAACTTCATTTCATGTCCCTCATGCATCAAATAAAGGGAACGTTCACCAAGATTCAGCGTTTTAAAATGAAGCCATGCCCATCTCAAAAGAAGATGACAAGAGTTCGTGGGAGCAATATCACATAATACTTCTTTCACACATTGTCCTGTACTGAATTTGATCCTTGCTTGATTCGGATGAAAGCTTGTTGGTAACTTGAGTTTCTCCACCAATCTTTGGCTTACAACATTGTTGTCGCTTTCGTAGACGAATGCAACTAAACATGGGTGGCCTTCGATTAAACACCTTGTTCTCTACTACCTTGTCCATAATCTTTCTCTTTACTTCCTTTTCTTTTTCTTTAATTTCTATTCTTTCTTTTTCTATTTTCTCCTTCAACGTACGTTGATCCTTGTTGGATTGTCTTGGTGTCATAAATTTGAACTTCATTTCATGTCCCTCATGCATCAAATAAAGGGAACGTTCACCAAGATTCAGCGTTTTAAAATGAAGCCATGCCCATCTCAAAAGAAGATGACAAGAGTTCGTGGGAGCAATATCACATAATACTTCTTTCACACATTGTCCTGTACTGAATTTGATCCTTGCTTGATTCGGATGAAAGCTTGTTGGTAACTTGAGTTTCTCCACCAATCTTTGGCTTACAACATTGTTGTCGCTTTCGTAGACGAATGCAACTAAACATGGGTGGCCTTCGATTAAACACCTTGTTCTCTACTACCTTGTCCATAATCTTTTCTTTACTTCCTTTTCTTTTTCTTTAATTTCTATTCTTTCTTTTTCTATTTTCTCCTTCAACGTACGTTGATCCTTGTTGGATTGTCTTGGTGTCATAAATTTGAACTTCATTTCATGTCCCTCATGCATCAAATAAAGGGAACGTTCACCAAGATTCAGCGTTTCAAATGAAGCCATGCCCATCTCAAAAGAAGATGACAAGAGTTCGTGGGAGCAATATCACATAATACTTCTTTCACACATTGTCCTGTACTGAATTTGATCCTTGCTTGATTCGGATGAAAGCTTGTTGGTAACTTGAGTTTCTCCACCAATCTTTGGCTTACAACATTGTTGTCGCTTTCGTAAACGAATGCAACTAAACATGGGTGGCCTTCGATTAAACACCTTGTTCTCTACTACATTTCCATAGTCTTTTCTTTACTTCCTTTTCTTTTTCTTTAATTTCTATTCTTTCTTTTTCTATTTTCTCCTTCAACGTACGTTGATCCTTGTTGGATTGTCTTGGTGTCATAAATTTGAACTTCATTTCATGTCCCTCATGCATCAAATAAAGGGAACGTTCACCAAGATTCAGCGTTTTAAAATGAAGCCATGCCCATCTCAAAGAAGATGACAAGAGTTCGTGGGAGCAATATCACATAATACTTCTTTCACACATTGTCCTGTACTGAATTTGATCCTTGCTTGATTCGGATGAAAGCTTGTTGGTAACTTGAGTTTCTCCACCAATCTTTGGCTTACAACATTGTTGTCGCTTTCGTAACGAATGCAACTAAACATGGGTGGCCTTCGATTAAACACCTTGTTCTCTACTACCTTTTCCATATCTTTTCTTTACTTCCTTTTCTTTTTCTTTAATTTCTATTCTTTCTTTTTCTATTTTCTCCTTCAACGTACGTTGATCCTTGTTGGATTGTCTTGGTGTCATAAATTTGAACTTCATTTCATGTCCCTCATGCATCAAATAAAGGGAACGTTCACCAAGATTCAGCGTTTTAAAATGAAGCCATGCCCATCTCAAAAGAAGATGACAAGAGTTCGTGGGAGCAATATCACATAATACTTCTTTCACACATTGTCCTGTACTGAATTTGATCCTTGCTTGATTCGGATGAAAGCTTGTTGGTAACTTGAGTTTCTCCACCAATCTTTGGCTTACAACATTGTTGTCGCTTTCGTAAACGAATGCAACTAAACATGGGTGGCCTTCGATTAAACACCTTGTTCTCTACTACATTTCCATATCTTTTCTTTACTTCCTTTTCTTTTTCTTTAATTTCTATTCTTTCTTTTTCTATTTTCTCCTTCAACGTACGTTGATCCTTGTTGGATTGTCTTGGTGTCATAAATTTGAACTTCATTTCATGTCCCTCATGCATCAAATAAAGGGAACGTTCACCAAGATTCAGCGTTTTAAATGAAGCCATGCCCATCTCAAAGAAGATGACAAGAGTTCGTGGAGCAATATCACATAATACTTCTTTCACACATTGTCCTGTACTGAATTTGATCCTTGCTTGATTCGGATGAAAGCTTGTTGGTAACTTGAGTTTCTCCACCAATCTTTGGCTTACAACATTGTTGTCGCTTTCGTAACGAATGCAACTAAACATGGGTGGCCTTCGATTAAACACCTTGTTCTCTACTACCTTTCCATAATCTTTCTCTTTACTTCCTTTTCTTTTTCTTTAATTTCTATTCTTTCTTTTCTATTTTCTCCTTCAACGTACGTTGATCCTTGTTGGATTGTCTTGGTGTCATAAATTTGAACTTCATTTCATGTCCCTCATGCATCAAATAAAGGGAACGTTCACCAAGATTCAGCGTTTTAAAATGAAGCCATGCCCATCTCAAAAGAAGATGACAAGAGTTCGTGGGAGCAATATCACATAATACTTCTTTCACACATTGTCCTGTACTGAATTTGATCCTTGCTTGATTCGGATGAAAGCTTGTTGGTAACTTGAGTTTCTCCACCAATCTTTGGCTTACAACATTGTTGTCGCTTTCGTAAACGAATGCAACTAAACATGGGTGGCCTTCGATTAAACACCTTGTTCTCTACTACATTTTCCATAGTCTTTTTCTTTACTTCCTTTTCTTTTTCTTTAATTTCTATTCTTTCTTTTTCTATTTTCTCCTTCAACGTACGTTGATCCTTGTTGGATTGTCTTGGTGTCATAAATTTGAACTTCATTTCATGTCCCTCATGCATCAAATAAAGGGAACGTTCACCAAGATTCAGCGTTTTCAAATGAAGCCATGCCCATCTCAAAAGAAGATGACAAGAGTTCGTGGGAGCAATATCACATAATACTTCTTTCACACATTGTCCTGTACTGAATTTGATCCTTGCTTGATTCGGATGAAAGCTTGTTGGTAACTTGAGTTTCTCCACCAATCTTTGGCTTACAACATTGTTGTCGCTTTCGTAACGAATGCAACTAAACATGGGTGGCCTTCGATTAAACACCTTGTTCTCTACTACCTTTCCATAATCTTTTCTTTACTTCCTTTTCTTTTTCTTAATTTCTATTCTTTCTTTTCTATTTTCTCCTTCAACGTACGTTGATCCTTGTTGGATTGTCTTGGTGTCATAAATTTGAACTTCATTTCATGTCCCTCATGCATCAAATAAAGGGAACGTTCACCAAGATTCAGCGTTTTAAAATGAAGCCATGCCCATCTCAAAAGAAGATGACAAGAGTTCGTGGGAGCAATATCACATAATACTTCTTTCACACATTGTCCTGTACTGAATTTGATCCTTGCTTGATTCGGATGAAAGCTTGTTGGTAACTTGAGTTTCTCCACCAATCTTTGGCTTACAACATTGTTGTCGCTTTCGTAAACGAATGCAACTAAACATGGGTGGCCTTCGATTAAACACCTTGTTCTCTACTACATTTTCCATAGTCTTTTTCTTTACTTCCTTTTCTTTTTCTTTAATTTCTATTCTTTCTTTTTCTATTTTCTCCTTCAACGTACGTTGATCCTTGTTGGATTGTCTTGGTGTCATAAATTTGAACTTCATTTCATGTCCCTCATGCATCAAATAAAGGAACGTTCACCAAGATTCAGCGTTTTAAAATGAAGCCATGCCCATCTCAAAAGAAGATGACAAGAGTTCGTGGGAGCAATATCACATAATACTTCTTTCACACATTGTCCTGTACTGAATTTGATCCTTGCTTGATTCGGATGAAAGCTTGTTGGTAACTTGAGTTTCTCCACCAATCTTTGGCTTACAACATTGTTGTCGCTTTCGTAAACGAATGCAACTAAACATGGGTGGCCTTCGATTAAACACCTTGTTCTCTACTACATTTCCATAATCTTTTCTTTACTTCCTTTTCTTTTCTTTAATTTCTATTCTTTCTTTTCTATTTTCTCCTTCAACGTACGTTGATCCTTCTTGGATTGTCTTGGTGTCATAAATTTGAACTTCATTTCATGTCCCTCATGCATCAAATAAAGGAACGTTCACCAAGATTCAGCGTTTTAAAATGAAGCCATGCCCATCTCAAAGAAGATGACAAGAGTTCGTGGGAGCAATATCACATAATACTTCTTTCACACATTGTCCTGTACTGAATTTGATCCTTGCTTGATTCGGATGAAAGCTTGTTGGTAACTTGAGTTTCTCCACCAATCTTTGGCTTACAACATTGTTGTCGCTTTCGTAACGAATGCAACTAAACATGGGTGGCCTTCGATTAAACACCTTGTTCTTCTACTACCATTTTCCATATCTTTTCTTTACTTCCTTTTCTTTTCTTTAATTTCTATTCTTTCTTTTCTATTTTCTCCTTCAACGTACGTTGATCCTTGTTGGATTGTCTTGGGTCATAAATTTGAACTTCATTTCATGTCCCTCATGCATCAAATAAAGGAACGTTCACCAAGATTCAGCGTTTTAAAATGAAGCCATGCCCATCTCAAAAGAAGATGACAAGAGTTCGTGGGAGCAATATCACATAATACTTCTTTCACACATTGTCTGTACTGAATTTGATCCTTGCTTGATTCGGAATGAAAGGCTTGTTGGTAACTTGAGTTTCTCCACCAATCTTGGCTTACAACATTGTTGTCGCTTTCGTAAACGAATGCAACTAAACATGGGTGGCCTTCGATTAAACACCTTGTTCTCTAC
>NW_021011157.1:0-88735 GCF_004118075.2 Vigna unguiculata | reverse complement strand
ATGAAAGCTTGTTGGTAACTTGAGTTTCTCCACCAATCTTTGGCTTACAACATTGTTGTCGCTTTCGTAAACGAATGCAACTAAACATGGGTGGCCTTCGATTAAACACCTTGTTCTCTACTACTTTTCCATAATTTTTTCTTTTTCTTTTTCTTCCTTCTCTTTATATTTCTTCTTTTTCTATTCTTTCTTTTCTATTTTCTCCTTCAACGTATGTTGATCCTTTGGCTTGTCTTGGTGTCATAAATTTGAACTTCATTTCATGTCCCTCATGCATCAATTAAAGGGAACGTTTACAAGATTGAGCATTTTAAAAATGAAGCATGCCCATGCTTTTCTATAAAGAAGAATGACAAGAGGTTCGTGGGAGCAAATATCACATAATACTTTTTTCACACATTGTCCTGTACTGAATTTGATCCTTGCTTGATTCGGATGAAAGCTTGTTGGTAACTTGAGTTTCTCCACCAATCTTTGGCTTACAACATTGTTGTCGCTTTCGTAAACGAATGCAACTAAACATGGTGGCCTTCGATTAGAACACCTTGTTCTCTACTACTTTTCCATAATCTTTTTTCTTTACTTCCTTTTCTTTTCTTCAATTTCCCTTCCTCTGCAGTTTATATTTCTTCTTTTTCTATTCTTTCTTTTTCTATTTTCTCCTTCAACGTATGTTGATCCTTCTTGGCTTGTCTTGGTGTCATAAATTTCAACTTCATTTCATGTCCCTCATGCATCAAATAAAGGGAACGTTCACCAAGATTGAGCATTTAAATGAAGCCATGCCATCTCAAAAGAAGATGACAAGAGTTCGTGGGAGCAATATCACATAATACTTCTTTCACACATTGTCCTGTACTGAATTTGATCCTTGCTTGATTCGGATGAAAGCTTGTTGGTACTTGAGTTTCTCCACCAATCTTTGGCTTACAACATTGTTGTCGCTTTCGTAACGAATGCAACTAAACATGGGTGGCCTTCGATTAAACACCTTGTTCTCTACTACCTTTTCCATAATCTTTTTCTTTACTTCCTTTCTTTTCTTTATTTTCTTCTTTCTTTTCTATTTTTCTCCTTCACGTAGTTGATCCTTCTTGCTTGTCTTGGTGTCATAAATTTCAACTTCATTTCATGTCCCTCATGCCTCAAATAAAGGGAACGTTCATCAGATTGAGCGTTTAAAATGAAGCCATGCCCATCTCAAAGAAGATGACAAGAGTTCGTGGGAACAATATCACATATACTTCTTTCACACATTGTCCTGTACTGAATTTGATCCTTGCTTGATTCGGATGAAAGCTTGTTGGTAACTTGAGTTTCTCCACCAATCTTTGGCTTACACATTGTTGTCGCTTTCGTAACGAATGCAACTAAACATGGGTGGCCTTCGATTAAACACCTTGTTCTCTACTACCTTTCCATAATCTTTTTCTTTACTTCCTTTTTTCTTTTTCTTTTAATTTCTATTCTTTCTTTTTCTATTTTCTCCTTCAACGTAGTTGATCCTTCTTGATTGTCTTGGTGTCATAAATTTGAACTTCATTTCATGTCCCTCATGCATCAAATAAAGGGAAGTTCACCAAGATTGAGCGTTTTAAAATGAAGCCATGCCCATCTCAAAAGAAGATGACAAGAGTTCGTGGGAGCAATATCACATAATACTTCTTTCACACATTGTCTGTACTGAATTTGATCCTTGCTTGATTCGGATGAAAGCTTGTTGGTAACTTGAGTTTCTCCACCAATCTTTGGCTTACAACATTGTTGTCGCTTTCGTAAACGAATGCAACTAAACATGGGTGGCCTTCGATTAAACACCTTGTTCTCTACTACCTTTTCCATATCTTTTTCTTTACTTTCCTTTTCTTTTTCCTTTAATTTCTTCTTTTTCTATTCTTTCTTTTCTATTTTCTCCTTCAACGTACGTTGATCCTTCTTGGATTGTCTTGGTGTCATAAATTTGAACTTCATTTCATGTCCCTCATGCATCAAATAAAGGGAACGTTCACCAAGATTGAGCGTTTTAAATGAAGCCATGCCCATCTCAAAAGAAGATGACAAGAGTTCGTGGGAGCAATATCACATAATACTTCTTTCACACATTGTCCTGTACTGAATTTGATCCTTGCTTGATTCGGATGAAAGCTTGTTGGTAACTTGAGTTTCTCCACCAATCTTTGGCTTACAACATTGTTGTCGCTTTCGTAAACGAATGCAACTAAACATGGGTGGCCTTCGATTAAACACCTTGTTCTCTACTACTTTTCCATAATCTTTTTCTTTACTTCCTTTTTCTTTTTCTTTAATTTCTATTCTTTCTTTTTCTATTTTCTCCTTCAACGTACGTTGATCCTTCTTGGATTGTCTTGGTGTCATAAATTTGAACTTCATTTCATGTCCCTCATGCATCAAATAAAGGGAACGTTCACCAAGATTAGCGTTTTAAAATGAAGCCATGCCCATCTCAAAAGAAGATGACAAGAGTTCGTGGGAGCAATATCACATAATACTTCTTTCACACATTGTCCTGTACTGAATTTGATCCTTGCTTGATTCGGATGAAAGCTTGTTGGTAACTTGAGTTTCTCCACCAATCTTTGGCTTACAACATTGTTGTCGCTTTCGTAAACGAATGCAACTAAACATGGGTGGCCTTCGATTAAACACCTTGTTCTCTACTACCTTTCCATAATCTTTTCTTTACTTCCTTTTCTTTTTCTTTAATTTCTATTCTTTCTTTTTCTATTTTCTCCTTCAACGTACGTTGATCCTTCTTGGATTGTCTTGGTGTCATAAATTTGAACTTCATTTCATGTCCCTCATGCATCAAATAAAGGGAACGTTCACCAAGATTGAGCGTTTTAAAATGAAGCCATGCCCATCTCAAAAGAAGATGACAAGAGTTCGTGGGAGCAATATCACATAATACTTCTTTCACACATTGTCCTGTACTGAATTTGATCCTTGCTTGATTCGGATGAAAGCTTGTTGGTAACTTGAGTTTCTCCACCAATCTTTGGCTTACAACATTGTTGTCGCTTTCGTAAACGAATGCAACTAAACATGGGTGGCCTTCGATTAAACACCTTGTTCTCTACTACTTTTCCATATCTTTTCTTTACTTCCTTTTCTTTTTCTTTAATTTCTATTCTTTCTTTTTCTATTTTCTCCTTCAACGTACGTTGATCCTTCTTGGATTGTCTTGGTGTCATAAATTTGAACTTCATTTCATGTCCCTCATGCATCAAATAAAGGGAACGTTCACCAAGATTCAGCGTTTTAAAATGAAGCCATGCCCATCTCAAAAGAAGATGACAAGAGTTCGTGGGAGCAATATCACATAATACTTCTTTCACACATTGTCCTGTACTGAATTTGATCCTTGCTTGATTCGGATGAAAGCTTGTTGGTAACTTGAGTTTCTCCACCAATCTTTGGCTTACAACATTGTTGTCGCTTTCGTAAACGAATGCAACTAAACATGGGTGGCCTTCGATTAAACACCTTGTTCTCTACTACCTTTTCCATAATCTTTTTCTTTACTTCCTTTTCTTTTTCTTTAATTTCTATTCTTTCTTTTTCTATTTTCTCCTTCAACGTACGTTGATCCTTCTTGGATTGTCTTGGTGTCATAAATTTGAACTTCATTTCATGTCCCTCATGCATCAAATAAAGGGAACGTTCACCAAGATTGAGCGTTTCAAATGAAGCCATGCCCATCTCAAAAGAAGATGACAAGAGTTCGTGGGAGCAATATCACATAATACTTCTTTCACACATTGTCCTGTACTGAATTTGATCCTTGCTTGATTCGGATGAAAGCTTGTTGGTAACTTGAGTTTCTCCACCAATCTTTGGCTTACAACATTGTTGTCGCTTTCGTAACGAATGCAACTAAACATGGGTGGCCTTCGATTAAACACCTTGTTCTCTACTACCTTGTCCATAATCTTTTCTTTACTTCCTTTTCTTTTTCTTTAATTTCTATTCTTTCTTTTTCTATTTTCTCCTTCAACGTACGTTGATCCTTCTTGGATTGTCTTGGTGTCATAAATTTGAACTTCATTTCATGTCCCTCATGCATCAAATAAAGGGAACGTTCACCAAGATTGAGCGTTTTAAAATGAAGCCATGCCCATCTCAAAAGAAGATGACAAGAGTTCGTGGGAGCAATATCACATAATACTTCTTTCACACATTGTCCTGTACTGAATTTGATCCTTGCTTGATTCGGATGAAAGCTTGTTGGTAACTTGAGTTTCTCCACCAATCTTTGGCTTACAACATTGTTGTCGCTTTCGTAAACGAATGCAACTAAACATGGGTGGCCTTCGATTAAACACCTTGTTCTCTACTACCTTTTCCATAATCTTTTCTTTACTTCCTTTTCTTTTTCTTTAATTTCTATTCTTTCTTTTTCTATTTTCTCCTTCAACGTACGTTGATCCTTCTTGGATTGTCTTGGTGTCATAAATTTGAACTTCATTTCATGTCCCTCATGCATCAAATAAAGGGAACGTTCACCAAGATTGAGCGTTTTAAATGAAGCCATGCCCATCTCAAAAGAAGATGACAAGAGTTCGTGGGAGCAATATCACATAATACTTCTTTCACACATTGTCCTGTACTGAATTTGATCCTTGCTTGATTCGGATGAAAGCTTGTTGGTAACTTGAGTTTCTCCACCAATCTTTGGCTTACAACATTGTTGTCGCTTTCGTAAACGAATGCAACTAAACATGGGTGGCCTTCGATTAAACACCTTGTTCTCTACTACCTTTTCCATAATCTTTTCTTTACTTCCTTTTCTTTTTCTTTAATTTCTATTCTTTCTTTTTCTATTTTCTCCTTCAACGTACGTTGATCCTTCTTGGATTGTCTTGGTGTCATAAATTTGAACTTCATTTCATGTCCCTCATGCATCAAATAAAGGGAACGTTCACCAAGATTGAGCGTTTTAAAATGAAGCCATGCCCATCTCAAAAGAAGATGACAAGAGTTCGTGGGAGCAATATCACATAATACTTCTTTCACACATTGTCCTGTACTGAATTTGATCCTTGCTTGATTCGGATGAAAGCTTGTTGGTAACTTGAGTTTCTCCACCAATCTTTGGCTTACAACATTGTTGTCGCTTTCGTAACGAATGCAACTAAACATGGGTGGCCTTCGATTAAACACCTTGTTCTCTACTACCTTTTCCATAATCTTTTTCTTTACTTCCTTTTCTTTTTCTTTAATTTCTATTCTTTCTTTTTCTATTTTCTCCTTCAACGTACGTTGATCCTTCTTGGATTGTCTTGGTGTCATAAATTTGAACTTCATTTCATGTCCCTCATGCATCAAATAAAGGGAACGTTCACCAAGATTGAGCGTTTAAATGAAGCCATGCCCATCTCAAAAGAAGATGACAAGAGTTCGTGGGAGCAATATCACATAATACTTCTTTCACACATTGTCCTGTACTGAATTTGATCCTTGCTTGATTCGGATGAAAGCTTGTTGGTAACTTGAGTTTCTCCACCAATCTTTGGCTTACAACATTGTTGTCGCTTTCGTAAACGAATGCAACTAAACATGGGTGGCCTTCGATTAAACACCTTGTTCTCTACTACCTTTCCATATCTTTCTCTTTACTTCCTTTTCTTTTTCTTTAATTTCTATTCTTTCTTTTTCTATTTTCTCCTTCAACGTACGTTGATCCTTCTTGGATTGTCTTGGTGTCATAAATTTGAACTTCATTTCATGTCCCTCATGCATCAAATAAAGGGAACGTTCACCAAGATTCAGCGTTTAAAATGAAGCCATGCCCATCTCAAAAGAAGATGACAAGAGTTCGTGGGAGCAATATCACATAATACTTCTTTCACACATTGTCCTGTACTGAATTTGATCCTTGCTTGATTCGGATGAAAGCTTGTTGGTAACTTGAGTTTCTCCACCAATCTTTGGCTTACAACATTGTTGTCGCTTTCGTAACGAATGCAACTAAACATGGGTGGCCTTCGATTAAACACCTTGTTCTCTACTACTTTTCCATATCTTTTTCTTTACTTCCTTTTCTTTTTCTTTAATTTCTATTCTTTCTTTTTCTATTTTCTCCTTCAACGTACGTTGATCCTTCTTGGATTGTCTTGGTGTCATAAATTTGAACTTCATTTCATGTCCCTCATGCATCAAATAAAGGGAACGTTCACCAAGATTGAGCGTTTAAATGAAGCCATGCCCATCTCAAAGAAGATGACAAGAGTTCGTGGGAGCAATATCACATAATACTTCTTTCACACATTGTCCTGTACTGAATTTGATCCTTGCTTGATTCGGATGAAAGCTTGTTGGTAACTTGAGTTTCTCCACCAATCTTTGGCTTACAACATTGTTGTCGCTTTCGTAGACGAATGCAACTAAACATGGGTGGCCTTCGATTAAACACCTTGTTCTCTACTACCTTGTCCATAATCTTTTCTTTACTTCCTTTTCTTTTTCTTTAATTTCTATTCTTTCTTTTTCTATTTTCTCCTTCAACGTACGTTGATCCTTGTTGGATTGTCTTGGTGTCATAAATTTGAACTTCATTTCATGTCCCTCATGCATCAAATAAAGGGAACGTTCACCAAGATTCAGCGTTTTAAAATGAAGCCATGCCCATCTCAAAAGAAGATGACAAGAGTTCGTGGGAGCAATATCACATAATACTTCTTTCACACATTGTCCTGTACTGAATTTGATCCTTGCTTGATTCGGATGAAAGCTTGTTGGTAACTTGAGTTTCTCCACCAATCTTTGGCTTACAACATTGTTGTCGCTTTCGTAAACGAATGCAACTAAACATGGGTGGCCTTCGATTAAACACCTTGTTCTCTACTACTTTTCCATAATCTTTTTCTTTACTTCCTTTTCTTTTTCTTTAATTTCTATTCTTTCTTTTTCTATTTTCTCCTTCAACGTACGTTGATCCTTGTTGGATTGTCTTGGTGTCATAAATTTGAACTTCATTTCATGTCCCTCATGCATCAAATAAAGGGAACGTTCACCAAGATTGAGCGTGTTCAAATGAAGCCATGCCCATCTCAAAGAAGATGACAAGAGTTCGTGGGAGCAATATCACATAATACTTCTTTCACACATTGTCCTGTACTGAATTTGATCCTTGCTTGATTCGGATGAAAGCTTGTTGGTAACTTGAGTTTCTCCACCAATCTTTGGCTTACAACATTGTTGTCGCTTTCGTAGACGAATGCAACTAAACATGGGTGGCCTTCGATTAAACACCTTGTTCTCTACTACCTTGTCCATAATCTTTCTCTTTACTTCCTTTTCTTTTCTTTAATTTCTATTCTTTCTTTTTCTATTTTCTCCTTCAACGTACGTTGATCCTTGTTGGATTGTCTTGGTGTCATAAATTTGAACTTCATTTCATGTCCCTCATGCATCAAATAAAGGGAACGTTCACCAAGATTCAGCGTTTTAAAATGAAGCCATGCCCATCTCAAAAGAAGATGACAAGAGTTCGTGGGAGCAATATCACATAATACTTCTTTCACACATTGTCCTGTACTGAATTTGATCCTTGCTTGATTCGGATGAAAGCTTGTTGGTAACTTGAGTTTCTCCACCAATCTTTGGCTTACAACATTGTTGTCGCTTTCGTAAACGAATGCAACTAAACATGGGTGGCCTTCGATTAAACACCTTGTTCTCTACTACTTTTCCATAATCTTTTCTTTACTTCCTTTTCTTTTTCTTTAATTTCTATTCTTTCTTTTTCTATTTTCTCCTTCAACGTACGTTGATCCTTCTTGGATTGTCTTGGTGTCATAAATTTGAACTTCATTTCATGTCCCTCATGCATCAAATAAAGGGAACGTTC
Organism: Vigna unguiculata; assembly: GCF_004118075.2. NCBI lineage: Eukaryota > Viridiplantae > Streptophyta > Magnoliopsida > Fabales > Fabaceae > Vigna > Vigna unguiculata. The sequence continues at coordinate 80,865 of NW_021011157.1, read as the reverse complement.
ACCAAGATTCAGCGTTTCAAATGAAGCCATGCCCATCTCAAAAGAAGATGACAAGAGTTCGTGGGAGCAATATCACATAATACTTCTTTCACACATTGTCCTGTACTGAATTTGATCCTTGCTTGATTCGGATGAAAGCTTGTTGGTAACTTGAGTTTCTCCACCAATCTTTGGCTTACAACATTGTTGTCGCTTTCGTAACGAATGCAACTAAACATGGGTGGCCTTCGATTAAACACCTTGTTCTCTACTACTTTTCCATAATCTTTTCTTTACTTCCTTTTCTTTTTCTTTAATTTCTATTCTTTCTTTTTCTATTTTCTCCTTCAACGTACGTTGATCCTTGTTGGATTGTCTTGGTGTCATAAATTTGAACTTCATTTCATGTCCCTCATGCATCAAATAAAGGGAACGTTCACCAAGATTCAGCGTTTTAAAATGAAGCCATGCCCATCTCAAAAGAAGATGACAAGAGTTCGTGGGAGCAATATCACATAATACTTCTTTCACACATTGTCCTGTACTGAATTTGATCCTTGCTTGATTCGGATGAAAGCTTGTTGGTAACTTGAGTTTCTCCACCAATCTTTGGCTTACAACATTGTTGTCGCTTTCGTAACGAATGCAACTAAACATGGGTGGCCTTCGATTAAACACCTTGTTCTCTACTACCTTTCCATAATCTTTTCTTTACTTCCTTTTCTTTTTCTTTAATTTCTATTCTTTCTTTTTCTATTTTCTCCTTCAACGTACGTTGATCCTTGTTGGATTGTCTTGGTGTCATAAATTTGAACTTCATTTCATGTCCCTCATGCATCAAATAAAGGGAACGTTCACCAAGATTCAGCGTTTTAAATGAAGCCATGCCCATCTCAAAAGAAGATGACAAGAGTTCGTGGGAGCAATATCACATAATACTTCTTTCACACATTGTCCTGTACTGAATTTGATCCTTGCTTGATTCGGATGAAAGCTTGTTGGTAACTTGAGTTTCTCCACCAATCTTTGGCTTACAACATTGTTGTCGCTTTCGTAGACGAATGCAACTAAACATGGGTGGCCTTCGATTAAACACCTTGTTCTCTACTACCTTGTCCATAATCTTTCTCTTTACTTCCTTTTCTTTTTCTTTAATTTCTATTCTTTCTTTTTCTATTTTCTCCTTCAACGTACGTTGATCCTTGTTGGATTGTCTTGGTGTCATAAATTTGAACTTCATTTCATGTCCCTCATGCATCAAATAAAGGGAACGTTCACCAAGATTCAGCGTTTTAAATGAAGCCATGCCCATCTCAAAAGAAGATGACAAGAGTTCGTGGGAGCAATATCACATAATACTTCTTTCACACATTGTCCTGTACTGAATTTGATCCTTGCTTGATTCGGATGAAAGCTTGTTGGTAACTTGAGTTTCTCCACCAATCTTTGGCTTACAACATTGTTGTCGCTTTCGTAACGAATGCAACTAAACATGGGTGGCCTTCGATTAAACACCTTGTTCTCTACTACCTTTCCATAATCTTTCTCTTTACTTCCTTTTCTTTTTCTTTAATTTCTATTCTTTCTTTTTCTATTTTCTCCTTCAACGTACGTTGATCCTTGTTGGATTGTCTTGGTGTCATAAATTTGAACTTCATTTCATGTCCCTCATGCATCAAATAAAGGGAACGTTCACCAAGATTCAGCGTTTTAAAATGAAGCCATGCCCATCTCAAAAGAAGATGACAAGAGTTCGTGGGAGCAATATCACATAATACTTCTTTCACACATTGTCCTGTACTGAATTTGATCCTTGCTTGATTCGGATGAAAGCTTGTTGGTAACTTGAGTTTCTCCACCAATCTTTGGCTTACAACATTGTTGTCGCTTTCGTAAACGAATGCAACTAAACATGGGTGGCCTTCGATTAAACACCTTGTTCTCTACTACATTTTCCATAGTCTTTTTCTTTACTTCCTTTTCTTTTTCTTTAATTTCTATTCTTTCTTTTTCTATTTTCTCCTTCAACGTACGTTGATCCTTGTTGGATTGTCTTGGTGTCATAAATTTGAACTTCATTTCATGTCCCTCATGCATCAAATAAAGGGAACGTTCACCAAGATTCAGCGTTTTAAAATGAAGCCATGCCCATCTCAAAAGAAGATGACAAGAGTTCGTGGGAGCAATATCACATAATACTTCTTTCACACATTGTCCTGTACTGAATTTGATCCTTGCTTGATTCGGATGAAAGCTTGTTGGTAACTTGAGTTTCTCCACCAATCTTTGGCTTACAACATTGTTGTCGCTTTCGTAACGAATGCAACTAAACATGGGTGGCCTTCGATTAAACACCTTGTTCTCTACTACTTTTCCATATCTTTTCTTTACTTCCTTTTCTTTTTCTTTAATTTCTATTCTTTCTTTTTCTATTTTCTCCTTCAACGTACGTTGATCCTTGTTGGATTGTCTTGGTGTCATAAATTTGAACTTCATTTCATGTCCCTCATGCATCAAATAAAGGGAACGTTCACCAAGATTCAGCGTTTTAAAATGAAGCCATGCCCATCTCAAAAGAAGATGACAAGAGTTCGTGGGAGCAATATCACATAATACTTCTTTCACACATTGTCCTGTACTGAATTTGATCCTTGCTTGATTCGGATGAAAGCTTGTTGGTAACTTGAGTTTCTCCACCAATCTTTGGCTTACAACATTGTTGTCGCTTTCGTAAACGAATGCAACTAAACATGGGTGGCCTTCGATTAAACACCTTGTTCTCTACTACATTTTCCATAGTCTTTTTCTTTACTTCCTTTTCTTTTTCTTTAATTTCTATTCTTTCTTTTTCTATTTTCTCCTTCAACGTACGTTGATCCTTGTTGGATTGTCTTGGTGTCATAAATTTGAACTTCATTTCATGTCCCTCATGCATCAAATAAAGGGAACGTTCACCAAGATTCAGCGTTTTAAAATGAAGCCATGCCCATCTCAAAAGAAGATGACAAGAGTTCGTGGGAGCAATATCACATAATACTTCTTTCACACATTGTCCTGTACTGAATTTGATCCTTGCTTGATTCGGATGAAAGCTTGTTGGTAACTTGAGTTTCTCCACCAATCTTTGGCTTACAACATTGTTGTCGCTTTCGTAAACGAATGCAACTAAACATGGGTGGCCTTCGATTAAACACCTTGTTCTCTACTACATTTTCCATATCTTTTTCTTTACTTCCTTTTCTTTTTCTTTAATTTCTATTCTTTCTTTTTCTATTTTCTCCTTCAACGTACGTTGATCCTTGTTGGATTGTCTTGGTGTCATAAATTTGAACTTCATTTCATGTCCCTCATGCATCAAATAAAGGGAACGTTCACCAAGATTCAGCGTTTTAAAATGAAGCCATGCCCATCTCAAAAGAAGATGACAAGAGTTCGTGGGAGCAATATCACATAATACTTCTTTCACACATTGTCCTGTACTGAATTTGATCCTTGCTTGATTCGGATGAAAGCTTGTTGGTAACTTGAGTTTCTCCACCAATCTTTGGCTTACAACATTGTTGTCGCTTTCGTAAACGAATGCAACTAAACATGGGTGGCCTTCGATTAAACACCTTGTTCTCTACTACATTTTCCATAATCTTTTCTTTACTTCCTTTTCTTTTTCTTTAATTTCTATTCTTTCTTTTTCTATTTTCTCCTTCAACGTACGTTGATCCTTGTTGGATTGTCTTGGTGTCATAAATTTGAACTTCATTTCATGTCCCTCATGCATCAAATAAAGGGAACGTTCACCAAGATTCAGCGTTTTAAATGAAGCCATGCCCATCTCAAAAGAAGATGACAAGAGTTCGTGGGAGCAATATCACATAATACTTCTTTCACACATTGTCCTGTACTGAATTTGATCCTTGCTTGATTCGGATGAAAGCTTGTTGGTAACTTGAGTTTCTCCACCAATCTTTGGCTTACAACATTGTTGTCGCTTTCGTAAACGAATGCAACTAAACATGGGTGGCCTTCGATTAAACACCTTGTTCTCTACTACATTTCCATATCTTTTCTTTACTTCCTTTTCTTTTTCTTTAATTTCTATTCTTTCTTTTTCTATTTTCTCCTTCAACGTACGTTGATCCTTGTTGGATTGTCTTGGTGTCATAAATTTGAACTTCATTTCATGTCCCTCATGCATCAAATAAAGGGAACGTTCACCAAGATTCAGCGTTTTAAAATGAAGCCATGCCCATCTCAAAAGAAGATGACAAGAGTTCGTGGGAGCAATATCACATAATACTTCTTTCACACATTGTCCTGTACTGAATTTGATCCTTGCTTGATTCGGATGAAAGCTTGTTGGTAACTTGAGTTTCTCCACCAATCTTTGGCTTACAACATTGTTGTCGCTTTCGTAAACGAATGCAACTAAACATGGGTGGCCTTCGATTAAACACCTTGTTCTCTACTACATTTTCCATAGTCTTTTTCTTTACTTCCTTTTCTTTTTCTTTAATTTCTATTCTTTCTTTTTCTATTTTCTCCTTCAACGTACGTTGATCCTTGTTGGATTGTCTTGGTGTCATAAATTTGAACTTCATTTCATGTCCCTCATGCATCAAATAAAGGGAACGTTCACCAAGATTCAGCGTTTTAAAATGAAGCCATGCCCATCTCAAAAGAAGATGACAAGAGTTCGTGGGAGCAATATCACATAATACTTCTTTCACACATTGTCCTGTACTGAATTTGATCCTTGCTTGATTCGGATGAAAGCTTGTTGGTAACTTGAGTTTCTCCACCAATCTTTGGCTTACAACATTGTTGTCGCTTTCGTAAACGAATGCAACTAAACATGGGTGGCCTTCGATTAAACACCTTGTTCTCTACTACATTTCCATAGTCTTTTTCTTTACTTCCTTTTCTTTTTCTTTAATTTCTATTCTTTCTTTTTCTATTTTCTCCTTCAACGTACGTTGATCCTTGTTGGATTGTCTTGGTGTCATAAATTTGAACTTCATTTCATGTCCCTCATGCATCAAATAAAGGGAACGTTCACCAAGATTCAGCGTTTTAAAATGAAGCCATGCCCATCTCAAAAGAAGATGACAAGAGTTCGTGGGAGCAATATCACATAATACTTCTTTCACACATTGTCCTGTACTGAATTTGATCCTTGCTTGATTCGGATGAAAGCTTGTTGGTAACTTGAGTTTCTCCACCAATCTTTGGCTTACAACATTGTTGTCGCTTTCGTAACGAATGCAACTAAACATGGGTGGCCTTCGATTAAACACCTTGTTCTCTACTACATTTTCCATAGTCTTTTTCTTTACTTCCTTTTCTTTTTCTTTAATTTCTATTCTTTCTTTTTCTATTTTCTCCTTCAACGTACGTTGATCCTTGTTGGATTGTCTTGGTGTCATAAATTTGAACTTCATTTCATGTCCCTCATGCATCAAATAAAGGGAACGTTCACCAAGATTCAGCGTTTTAAAATGAAGCCATGCCCATCTCAAAAGAAGATGACAAGAGTTCGTGGGAGCAATATCACATAATACTTCTTTCACACATTGTCCTGTACTGAATTTGATCCTTGCTTGATTCGGATGAAAGCTTGTTGGTAACTTGAGTTTCTCCACCAATCTTTGGCTTACAACATTGTTGTCGCTTTCGTAACGAATGCAACTAAACATGGGTGGCCTTCGATTAAACACCTTGTTCTCTACTACATTTTCCATAATCTTTTCTTTACTTCCTTTTCTTTTTCTTTAATTTCTATTCTTTCTTTTTCTATTTTCTCCTTCAACGTACGTTGATCCTTGTTGGATTGTCTTGGTGTCATAAATTTGAACTTCATTTCATGTCCCTCATGCATCAAATAAAGGGAACGTTCACCAAGATTCAGCGTTTTAAAATGAAGCCATGCCCATCTCAAAGAAGATGACAAGAGTTCGTGGGAGCAATATCACATAATACTTCTTTCACACATTGTCCTGTACTGAATTTGATCCTTGCTTGATTCGGATGAAAGCTTGTTGGTAACTTGAGTTTCTCCACCAATCTTTGGCTTACAACATTGTTGTCGCTTTCGTAACGAATGCAACTAAACATGGGTGGCCTTCGATTAAACACCTTGTTCTCTACTACATTTTCCATATCTTTTCTTTACTTCCTTTTCTTTTTCTTTAATTTCTATTCTTTCTTTTTCTATTTTCTCCTTCAACGTACGTTGATCCTTGTTGGATTGTCTTGGTGTCATAAATTTGAACTTCATTTCATGTCCCTCATGCATCAAATAAAGGGAACGTTCACCAAGATTCAGCGTTTTAAAATGAAGCCATGCCCATCTCAAAAGAAGATGACAAGAGTTCGTGGGAGCAATATCACATAATACTTCTTTCACACATTGTCCTGTACTGAATTTGATCCTTGCTTGATTCGGATGAAAGCTTGTTGGTAACTTGAGTTTCTCCACCAATCTTTGGCTTACAACATTGTTGTCGCTTTCGTAAACGAATGCAACTAAACATGGGTGGCCTTCGATTAAACACCTTGTTCTCTACTACATTTTCCATAGTCTTTTTCTTTACTTCCTTTTCTTTTTCTTTAATTTCTATTCTTTCTTTTTCTATTTTCTCCTTCAACGTACGTTGATCCTTGTTGGATTGTCTTGGTGTCATAAATTTGAACTTCATTTCATGTCCCTCATGCATCAAATAAAGGGAACGTTCACCAAGATTCAGCGTTTTAAAATGAAGCCATGCCCATCTCAAAAGAAGATGACAAGAGTTCGTGGGAGCAATATCACATAATACTTCTTTCACACATTGTCCTGTACTGAATTTGATCCTTGCTTGATTCGGATGAAAGCTTGTTGGTAACTTGAGTTTCTCCACCAATCTTTGGCTTACAACATTGTTGTCGCTTTCGTAAACGAATGCAACTAAACATGGGTGGCCTTCGATTAAACACCTTGTTCTCTACTACATTTTCCATAGTCTTTTTCTTTACTTCCTTTTCTTTTTCTTTAATTTCTATTCTTTCTTTTTCTATTTTCTCCTTCAACGTACGTTGATCCTTGTTGGATTGTCTTGGTGTCATAAATTTGAACTTCATTTCATGTCCCTCATGCATCAAATAAAGGGAACGTTCACCAAGATTCAGCGTTTTAAATGAAGCCATGCCCATCTCAAAAGAAGATGACAAGAGTTCGTGGGAGCAATATCACATAATACTTCTTTCACACATTGTCCTGTACTGAATTTGATCCTTGCTTGATTCGGATGAAAGCTTGTTGGTAACTTGAGTTTCTCCACCAATCTTTGGCTTACAACATTGTTGTCGCTTTCGTAAACGAATGCAACTAAACATGGGTGGCCTTCGATTAAACACCTTGTTCTCTACTACATTTCCATAATCTTTTCTTTACTTCCTTTTCTTTTTCTTTAATTTCTATTCTTTCTTTTTCTATTTTCTCCTTCAACGTACGTTGATCCTTGTTGGATTGTCTTGGTGTCATAAATTTGAACTTCATTTCATGTCCCTCATGCATCAAATAAAGGGAACGTTCACCAAGATTCAGCGTTTTAAAATGAAGCCATGCCCATCTCAAAAGAAGATGACAAGAGTTCGTGGGAGCAATATCACATAATACTTCTTTCACACATTGTCCTGTACTGAATTTGATCCTTGCTTGATTCGGATGAAAGCTTGTTGGTAACTTGAGTTTCTCCACCAATCTTTGGCTTACAACATTGTTGTCGCTTTCGTAAACGAATGCAACTAAACATGGGTGGCCTTCGATTAAACACCTTGTTCTCTACTACATTTTCCATATCTTTTCTTTACTTCCTTTTCTTTTTCTTTAATTTCTATTCTTTCTTTTTCTATTTTCTCCTTCAACGTACGTTGATCCTTGTTGGATTGTCTTGGTGTCATAAATTTGAACTTCATTTCATGTCCCTCATGCATCAAATAAAGGGAACGTTCACCAAGATTCAGCGTTTTAAATGAAGCCATGCCCATCTCAAAGAAGATGACAAGAGTTCGTGGGAGCAATATCACATAATACTTCTTTCACACATTGTCCTGTACTGAATTTGATCCTTGCTTGATTCGGATGAAAGCTTGTTGGTAACTTGAGTTTCTCCACCAATCTTTGGCTTACAACATTGTTGTCGCTTTCGTAGACGAATGCAACTAAACATGGGTGGCCTTCGATTAAACACCTTGTTCTCTACTACTTGTCCATAATCTTTCTCTTTACTTCCTTTTCTTTTTCTTTAATTTCTATTCTTTCTTTTTCTATTTTCTCCTTCAACGTACGTTGATCCTTGTTGGATTGTCTTGGTGTCATAAATTTGAACTTCATTTCATGTCCCTCATGCATCAAATAAAGGGAACGTTCACCAAGATTCAGCGTTTTAAATGAAGCCATGCCCATCTCAAAAGAAGATGACAAGAGTTCGTGGGAGCAATATCACATAATACTTCTTTCACACATTGTCCTGTACTGAATTTGATCCTTGCTTGATTCGGATGAAAGCTTGTTGGTAACTTGAGTTTCTCCACCAATCTTTGGCTTACAACATTGTTGTCGCTTTCGTAAACGAATGCAACTAAACATGGGTGGCCTTCGATTAAACACCTTGTTCTCTACTACATTTCCATATCTTTTCTTTACTTCCTTTTCTTTTTCTTTAATTTCTATTCTTTCTTTTTCTATTTTCTCCTTCAACGTACGTTGATCCTTGTTGGATTGTCTTGGTGTCATAAATTTGAACTTCATTTCATGTCCCTCATGCATCAAATAAAGGGAACGTTCACCAAGATTCAGCGTTTTAAAATGAAGCCATGCCCATCTCAAAAGAAGATGACAAGAGTTCGTGGGAGCAATATCACATAATACTTCTTTCACACATTGTCCTGTACTGAATTTGATCCTTGCTTGATTCGGATGAAAGCTTGTTGGTAACTTGAGTTTCTCCACCAATCTTTGGCTTACAACATTGTTGTCGCTTTCGTAAACGAATGCAACTAAACATGGGTGGCCTTCGATTAAACACCTTGTTCTCTACTACATTTTCCATAGTCTTTTCTTTACTTCCTTTTCTTTTTCTTTAATTTCTATTCTTTCTTTTTCTATTTTCTCCTTCAACGTACGTTGATCCTTGTTGGATTGTCTTGGTGTCATAAATTTGAACTTCATTTCATGTCCCTCATGCATCAAATAAAGGGAACGTTCACCAAGATTCAGCGTTTTAAATGAAGCCATGCCCATCTCAAAAGAAGATGACAAGAGTTCGTGGGAGCAATATCACATAATACTTCTTTCACACATTGTCCTGTACTGAATTTGATCCTTGCTTGATTCGGATGAAAGCTTGTTGGTAACTTGAGTTTCTCCACCAATCTTTGGCTTACAACATTGTTGTCGCTTTCGTAGACGAATGCAACTAAACATGGGTGGCCTTCGATTAAACACCTTGTTCTCTACTACATTTCCATAATCTTTTCTTTACTTCCTTTTCTTTTTCTTTAATTTCTATTCTTTCTTTTTCTATTTTCTCCTTCAACGTACGTTGATCCTTGTTGGATTGTCTTGGTGTCATAAATTTGAACTTCATTTCATGTCCCTCATGCATCAAATAAAGGGAACGTTCACCAAGATTCAGCGTTTTAAATGAAGCCATGCCCATCTCAAAGAAGATGACAAGAGTTCGTGGGAGCAATATCACATAATACTTCTTTCACACATTGTCCTGTACTGAATTTGATCCTTGCTTGATTCGGATGAAAGCTTGTTGGTAACTTGAGTTTCTCCACCAATCTTTGGCTTACAACATTGTTGTCGCTTTCGTAACGAATGCAACTAAACATGGGTGGCCTTCGATTAAACACCTTGTTCTCTACTACATTTTCCATATCTTTTCTTTACTTCCTTTTCTTTTTCTTTAATTTCTATTCTTTCTTTTTCTATTTTCTCCTTCAACGTACGTTGATCCTTGTTGGATTGTCTTGGTGTCATAAATTTGAACTTCATTTCATGTCCCTCATGCATCAAATAAAGGGAACGTTCACCAAGATTCAGCGTTTTAAAATGAAGCCATGCCCATCTCAAAAGAAGATGACAAGAGTTCGTGGGAGCAATATCACATAATACTTCTTTCACACATTGTCCTGTACTGAATTTGATCCTTGCTTGATTCGGATGAAAGCTTGTTGGTAACTTGAGTTTCTCCACCAATCTTTGGCTTACAACATTGTTGTCGCTTTCGTAACGAATGCAACTAAACATGGGTGGCCTTCGATTAAACACCTTGTTCTCTACTACATTTTCCATATCTTTTCTTTACTTCCTTTTCTTTTTCTTTAATTTCTATTCTTTCTTTTTCTATTTTCTCCTTCAACGTACGTTGATCCTTGTTGGATTGTCTTGGTGTCATAAATTTGAACTTCATTTCATGTCCCTCATGCATCAAATAAAGGGAACGTTCACCAAGATTCAGCGTTTTAAAATGAAGCCATGCCCATCTCAAAAGAAGATGACAAGAGTTCGTGGGAGCAATATCACATAATACTTCTTTCACACATTGTCCTGTACTGAATTTGATCCTTGCTTGATTCGGATGAAAGCTTGTTGGTAACTTGAGTTTCTCCACCAATCTTTGGCTTACAACATTGTTGTCGCTTTCGTAAACGAATGCAACTAAACATGGGTGGCCTTCGATTAAACACCTTGTTCTCTACTACATTTTCCATAGTCTTTTCTTTACTTCCTTTTCTTTTTCTTTAATTTCTATTCTTTCTTTTTCTATTTTCTCCTTCAACGTACGTTGATCCTTGTTGGATTGTCTTGGTGTCATAAATTTGAACTTCATTTCATGTCCCTCATGCATCAAATAAAGGGAACGTTCACCAAGATTCAGCGTTTTAAAATGAAGCCATGCCCATCTCAAAAGAAGATGACAAGAGTTCGTGGGAGCAATATCACATAATACTTCTTTCACACATTGTCCTGTACTGAATTTGATCCTTGCTTGATTCGGATGAAAGCTTGTTGGTAACTTGAGTTTCTCCACCAATCTTTGGCTTACAACATTGTTGTCGCTTTCGTAAACGAATGCAACTAAACATGGGTGGCCTTCGATTAAACACCTTGTTCTCTACTACATTTTCCATAGTCTTTTCTTTACTTCCTTTTCTTTTTCTTTAATTTCTATTCTTTCTTTTTCTATTTTCTCCTTCAACGTACGTTGATCCTTGTTGGATTGTCTTGGTGTCATAAATTTGAACTTCATTTCATGTCCCTCATGCATCAAATAAAGGGAACGTTCACCAAGATTCAGCGTTTTAAATGAAGCCATGCCCATCTCAAAAGAAGATGACAAGAGTTCGTGGGAGCAATATCACATAATACTTCTTTCACACATTGTCCTGTACTGAATTTGATCCTTGCTTGATTCGGATGAAAGCTTGTTGGTAACTTGAGTTTCTCCACCAATCTTTGGCTTACAACATTGTTGTCGCTTTCGTAAACGAATGCAACTAAACATGGGTGGCCTTCGATTAAACACCTTGTTCTCTACTACATTTTCCATAGTCTTTTCTTTACTTCCTTTTCTTTTTCTTTAATTTCTATTCTTTCTTTTTCTATTTTCTCCTTCAACGTACGTTGATCCTTGTTGGATTGTCTTGGTGTCATAAATTTGAACTTCATTTCATGTCCCTCATGCATCAAATAAAGGGAACGTTCACCAAGATTCAGCGTTTTAAAATGAAGCCATGCCCATCTCAAAAGAAGATGACAAGAGTTCGTGGGAGCAATATCACATAATACTTCTTTCACACATTGTCCTGTACTGAATTTGATCCTTGCTTGATTCGGATGAAAGCTTGTTGGTAACTTGAGTTTCTCCACCAATCTTTGGCTTACAACATTGTTGTCGCTTTCGTAACGAATGCAACTAAACATGGGTGGCCTTCGATTAAACACCTTGTTCTCTACTACCTTTCCATAATCTTTTCTTTACTTCCTTTTCTTTTTCTTTAATTTCTATTCTTTCTTTTTCTATTTTCTCCTTCAACGTACGTTGATCCTTGTTGGATTGTCTTGGTGTCATAAATTTGAACTTCATTTCATGTCCCTCATGCATCAAATAAAGGGAACGTTCACCAAGATTCAGCGTTTTAAAATGAAGCCATGCCCATCTCAAAAGAAGATGACAAGAGTTCGTGGGAGCAATATCACATAATACTTCTTTCACACATTGTCCTGTACTGAATTTGATCCTTGCTTGATTCGGATGAAAGCTTGTTGGTAACTTGAGTTTCTCCACCAATCTTTGGCTTACAACATTGTTGTCGCTTTCGTAAACGAATGCAACTAAACATGGGTGGCCTTCGATTAAACACCTTGTTCTCTACTACATTTTCCATAGTCTTTTCTTTACTTCCTTTTCTTTTTCTTTAATTTCTATTCTTTCTTTTTCTATTTTCTCCTTCAACGTACGTTGATCCTTGTTGGATTGTCTTGGTGTCATAAATTTGAACTTCATTTCATGTCCCTCATGCATCAAATAAAGGGAACGTTCACCAAGATTCAGCGTTTTAAATGAAGCCATGCCCATCTCAAAAGAAGATGACAAGAGTTCGTGGGAGCAATATCACATAATACTTCTTTCACACATTGTCCTGTACTGAATTTGATCCTTGCTTGATTCGGATGAAAGCTTGTTGGTAACTTGAGTTTCTCCACCAATCTTTGGCTTACAACATTGTTGTCGCTTTCGTAAACGAATGCAACTAAACATGGGTGGCCTTCGATTAAACACCTTGTTCTCTACTACATTTCCATATCTTTTTCTTTACTTCCTTTTCTTTTTCTTTAATTTCTATTCTTTCTTTTTCTATTTTCTCCTTCAACGTACGTTGATCCTTGTTGGATTGTCTTGGTGTCATAAATTTGAACTTCATTTCATGTCCCTCATGCATCAAATAAAGGGAACGTTCACCAAGATTCAGCGTTTTAAAATGAAGCCATGCCCATCTCAAAAGAAGATGACAAGAGTTCGTGGGAGCAATATCACATAATACTTCTTTCACACATTGTCCTGTACTGAATTTGATCCTTGCTTGATTCGGATGAAAGCTTGTTGGTAACTTGAGTTTCTCCACCAATCTTTGGCTTACAACATTGTTGTCGCTTTCGTAAACGAATGCAACTAAACATGGGTGGCCTTCGATTAAACACCTTGTTCTCTACTACATTTTCCATAGTCTTTTTCTTTACTTCCTTTTCTTTTTCTTTAATTTCTATTCTTTCTTTTTCTATTTTCTCCTTCAACGTACGTTGATCCTTGTTGGATTGTCTTGGTGTCATAAATTTGAACTTCATTTCATGTCCCTCATGCATCAAATAAAGGGAACGTTCACCAAGATTCAGCGTTTTAAAATGAAGCCATGCCCATCTCAAAAGAAGATGACAAGAGTTCGTGGGAGCAATATCACATAATACTTCTTTCACACATTGTCCTGTACTGAATTTGATCCTTGCTTGATTCGGATGAAAGCTTGTTGGTAACTTGAGTTTCTCCACCAATCTTTGGCTTACAACATTGTTGTCGCTTTCGTAAACGAATGCAACTAAACATGGGTGGCCTTCGATTAAACACCTTGTTCTCTACTACATTTTCCATAGTCTTTTTCTTTACTTCCTTTTCTTTTTCTTTAATTTCTATTCTTTCTTTTTCTATTTTCTCCTTCAACGTACGTTGATCCTTGTTGGATTGTCTTGGTGTCATAAATTTGAACTTCATTTCATGTCCCTCATGCATCAAATAAAGGGAACGTTCACCAAGATTCAGCGTTTTAAAATGAAGCCATGCCCATCTCAAAAGAAGATGACAAGAGTTCGTGGGAGCAATATCACATAATACTTCTTTCACACATTGTCCTGTACTGAATTTGATCCTTGCTTGATTCGGATGAAAGCTTGTTGGTAACTTGAGTTTCTCCACCAATCTTTGGCTTACAACATTGTTGTCGCTTTCGTAAACGAATGCAACTAAACATGGGTGGCCTTCGATTAAACACCTTGTTCTCTACTACATTTTCCATAATCTTTTCTTTACTTCCTTTTCTTTTTCTTTAATTTCTATTCTTTCTTTTTCTATTTTCTCCTTCAACGTACGTTGATCCTTGTTGGATTGTCTTGGTGTCATAAATTTGAACTTCATTTCATGTCCCTCATGCATCAAATAAAGGGAACGTTCACCAAGATTCAGCGTTTTAAAATGAAGCCATGCCCATCTCAAAAGAAGATGACAAGAGTTCGTGGGAGCAATATCACATAATACTTCTTTCACACATTGTCCTGTACTGAATTTGATCCTTGCTTGATTCGGATGAAAGCTTGTTGGTAACTTGAGTTTCTCCACCAATCTTTGGCTTACAACATTGTTGTCGCTTTCGTAAACGAATGCAACTAAACATGGGTGGCCTTCGATTAAACACCTTGTTCTCTACTACATTTTCCATAGTCTTTTTCTTTACTTCCTTTTCTTTTTCTTTAATTTCTATTCTTTCTTTTTCTATTTTCTCCTTCAACGTACGTTGATCCTTGTTGGATTGTCTTGGTGTCATAAATTTGAACTTCATTTCATGTCCCTCATGCATCAAATAAAGGGAACGTTCACCAAGATTCAGCGTTTTAAAATGAAGCCATGCCCATCTCAAAAGAAGATGACAAGAGTTCGTGGGAGCAATATCACATAATACTTCTTTCACACATTGTCCTGTACTGAATTTGATCCTTGCTTGATTCGGATGAAAGCTTGTTGGTAACTTGAGTTTCTCCACCAATCTTTGGCTTACAACATTGTTGTCGCTTTCGTAAACGAATGCAACTAAACATGGGTGGCCTTCGATTAAACACCTTGTTCTCTACTACATTTTCCATAGTCTTTTTCTTTACTTCCTTTTCTTTTTCTTTAATTTCTATTCTTTCTTTTTCTATTTTCTCCTTCAACGTACGTTGATCCTTGTTGGATTGTCTTGGTGTCATAAATTTGAACTTCATTTCATGTCCCTCATGCATCAAATAAAGGGAACGTTCACCAAGATTCAGCGTTTTAAAATGAAGCCATGCCCATCTCAAAAGAAGATGACAAGAGTTCGTGGGAGCAATATCACATAATACTTCTTTCACACATTGTCCTGTACTGAATTTGATCCTTGCTTGATTCGGATGAAAGCTTGTTGGTAACTTGAGTTTCTCCACCAATCTTTGGCTTACAACATTGTTGTCGCTTTCGTAAACGAATGCAACTAAACATGGGTGGCCTTCGATTAAACACCTTGTTCTCTACTACATTTTCCATAGTCTTTTTCTTTACTTCCTTTTCTTTTTCTTTAATTTCTATTCTTTCTTTTTCTATTTTCTCCTTCAACGTACGTTGATCCTTGTTGGATTGTCTTGGTGTCATAAATTTGAACTTCATTTCATGTCCCTCATGCATCAAATAAAGGGAACGTTCACCAAGATTCAGCGTTTTAAAATGAAGCCATGCCCATCTCAAAAGAAGATGACAAGAGTTCGTGGGAGCAATATCACATAATACTTCTTTCACACATTGTCCTGTACTGAATTTGATCCTTGCTTGATTCGGATGAAAGCTTGTTGGTAACTTGAGTTTCTCCACCAATCTTTGGCTTACAACATTGTTGTCGCTTTCGTAAACGAATGCAACTAAACATGGGTGGCCTTCGATTAAACACCTTGTTCTCTACTACATTTTCCATAGTCTTTTTCTTTACTTCCTTTTCTTTTTCTTTAATTTCTATTCTTTCTTTTTCTATTTTCTCCTTCAACGTACGTTGATCCTTGTTGGATTGTCTTGGTGTCATAAATTTGAACTTCATTTCATGTCCCTCATGCATCAAATAAAGGGAACGTTCACCAAGATTCAGCGTTTTAAAATGAAGCCATGCCCATCTCAAAAGAAGATGACAAGAGTTCGTGGGAGCAATATCACATAATACTTCTTTCACACATTGTCCTGTACTGAATTTGATCCTTGCTTGATTCGGATGAAAGCTTGTTGGTAACTTGAGTTTCTCCACCAATCTTTGGCTTACAACATTGTTGTCGCTTTCGTAAACGAATGCAACTAAACATGGGTGGCCTTCGATTAAACACCTTGTTCTCTACTACATTTTCCATAGTCTTTTTCTTTACTTCCTTTTCTTTTTCTTTAATTTCTATTCTTTCTTTTTCTATTTTCTCCTTCAACGTACGTTGATCCTTGTTGGATTGTCTTGGTGTCATAAATTTGAACTTCATTTCATGTCCCTCATGCATCAAATAAAGGGAACGTTCACCAAGATTCAGCGTTTTAAAATGAAGCCATGCCCATCTCAAAAGAAGATGACAAGAGTTCGTGGGAGCAATATCACATAATACTTCTTTCACACATTGTCCTGTACTGAATTTGATCCTTGCTTGATTCGGATGAAAGCTTGTTGGTAACTTGAGTTTCTCCACCAATCTTTGGCTTACAACATTGTTGTCGCTTTCGTAAACGAATGCAACTAAACATGGGTGGCCTTCGATTAAACACCTTGTTCTCTACTACATTTTCCATAGTCTTTTTCTTTACTTCCTTTTCTTTTTCTTTAATTTCTATTCTTTCTTTTTCTATTTTCTCCTTCAACGTACGTTGATCCTTGTTGGATTGTCTTGGTGTCATAAATTTGAACTTCATTTCATGTCCCTCATGCATCAAATAAAGGGAACGTTCACCAAGATTCAGCGTTTTAAAATGAAGCCATGCCCATCTCAAAAGAAGATGACAAGAGTTCGTGGGAGCAATATCACATAATACTTCTTTCACACATTGTCCTGTACTGAATTTGATCCTTGCTTGATTCGGATGAAAGCTTGTTGGTAACTTGAGTTTCTCCACCAATCTTTGGCTTACAACATTGTTGTCGCTTTCGTAAACGAATGCAACTAAACATGGGTGGCCTTCGATTAAACACCTTGTTCTCTACTACATTTTCCATAGTCTTTTCTTTACTTCCTTTTCTTTTTCTTTAATTTCTATTCTTTCTTTTTCTATTTTCTCCTTCAACGTACGTTGATCCTTGTTGGATTGTCTTGGTGTCATAAATTTGAACTTCATTTCATGTCCCTCATGCATCAAATAAAGGGAACGTTCACCAAGATTCAGCGTTTTAAAATGAAGCCATGCCCATCTCAAAAGAAGATGACAAGAGTTCGTGGGAGCAATATCACATAATACTTCTTTCACACATTGTCCTGTACTGAATTTGATCCTTGCTTGATTCGGATGAAAGCTTGTTGGTAACTTGAGTTTCTCCACCAATCTTTGGCTTACAACATTGTTGTCGCTTTCGTAAACGAATGCAACTAAACATGGGTGGCCTTCGATTAAACACCTTGTTCTCTACTACATTTTCCATAGTCTTTTCTTTACTTCCTTTTCTTTTTCTTTAATTTCTATTCTTTCTTTTTCTATTTTCTCCTTCAACGTACGTTGATCCTTCTTGGATTGTCTTGGTGTCATAAATTTGAACTTCATTTCATGTCCCTCATGCATCAAATAAAGGGAACGTTCACCAAGATTCAGCGTTTTAAAATGAAGCCATGCCCATCTCAAAAGAAGATGACAAGAGTTCGTGGGAGCAATATCACATAATACTTCTTTCACACATTGTCCTGTACTGAATTTGATCCTTGCTTGATTCGGATGAAAGCTTGTTGGTAACTTGAGTTTCTCCACCAATCTTTGGCTTACAACATTGTTGTCGCTTTCGTAAACGAATGCAACTAAACATGGGTGGCCTTCGATTAAACACCTTGTTCTCTACTACATTTTCCATAGTCTTTTTCTTTACTTCCTTTTCTTTTTCTTTAATTTCTATTCTTTCTTTTTCTATTTTCTCCTTCAACGTACGTTGATCCTTCTTGGATTGTCTTGGTGTCATAAATTTGAACTTCATTTCATGTCCCTCATGCATCAAATAAAGGGAACGTTCACCAAGATTCAGCGTTTTAAATGAAGCCATGCCCATCTCAAAAGAAGATGACAAGAGTTCGTGGGAGCAATATCACATAATACTTCTTTCACACATTGTCCTGTACTGAATTTGATCCTTGCTTGATTCGGATGAAAGCTTGTTGGTAACTTGAGTTTCTCCACCAATCTTTGGCTTACAACATTGTTGTCGCTTTCGTAAACGAATGCAACTAAACATGGGTGGCCTTCGATTAAACACCTTGTTCTCTACTACTTTTCCATATCTTTTCTTTACTTCCTTTTCTTTTTCTTTAATTTCTATTCTTTCTTTTTCTATTTTCTCCTTCAACGTACGTTGATCCTTCTTGGATTGTCTTGGTGTCATAAATTTGAACTTCATTTCATGTCCCTCATGCATCAAATAAAGGGAACGTTCACCAAGATTCAGCGTTTTAAAATGAAGCCATGCCCATCTCAAAAGAAGATGACAAGAGTTCGTGGGAGCAATATCACATAATACTTCTTTCACACATTGTCCTGTACTGAATTTGATCCTTGCTTGATTCGGATGAAAGCTTGTTGGTAACTTGAGTTTCTCCACCAATCTTTGGCTTACAACATTGTTGTCGCTTTCGTAAACGAATGCAACTAAACATGGGTGGCCTTCGATTAAACACCTTGTTCTCTACTACCTTTTCCATATCTTTTTCTTTACTTCCTTTTCTTTTTCTTTAATTTCTATTCTTTCTTTTTCTATTTTCTCCTTCAACGTACGTTGATCCTTCTTGGATTGTCTTGGTGTCATAAATTTGAACTTCATTTCATGTCCCTCATGCATCAAATAAAGGGAACGTTCACCAAGATTCAGCGTTTTAAAATGAAGCCATGCCCATCTCAAAAGAAGATGACAAGAGTTCGTGGGAGCAATATCACATAATACTTCTTTCACACATTGTCCTGTACTGAATTTGATCCTTGCTTGATTCGGATGAAAGCTTGTTGGTAACTTGAGTTTCTCCACCAATCTTTGGCTTACAACATTGTTGTCGCTTTCGTAAACGAATGCAACTAAACATGGGTGGCCTTCGATTAAACACCTTGTTCTCTACTACCTTTTCCATATCTTTTCTTTACTTCCTTTTCTTTTTCTTTAATTTCTATTCTTTCTTTTTCTATTTTCTCCTTCAACGTACGTTGATCCTTCTTGGATTGTCTTGGTGTCATAAATTTGAACTTCATTTCATGTCCCTCATGCATCAAATAAAGGGAACGTTCACCAAGATTCAGCGTTTTAAAATGAAGCCATGCCCATCTCAAAAGAAGATGACAAGAGTTCGTGGGAGCAATATCACATAATACTTCTTTCACACATTGTCCTGTACTGAATTTGATCCTTGCTTGATTCGGATGAAAGCTTGTTGGTAACTTGAGTTTCTCCACCAATCTTTGGCTTACAACATTGTTGTCGCTTTCGTAAACGAATGCAACTAAACATGGGTGGCCTTCGATTAAACACCTTGTTCTCTACTACCTTTTCCATATCTTTT
The DNA here is from genome assembly GCF_004118075.2 of Vigna unguiculata. Lineage (NCBI taxonomy): Eukaryota > Viridiplantae > Streptophyta > Magnoliopsida > Fabales > Fabaceae > Vigna > Vigna unguiculata. The sequence continues at coordinate 61,301 of NW_021011157.1, read as the reverse complement.
TCTTTACTTCCTTTTCTTTTTCTTTAATTTCTATTCTTTCTTTTTCTATTTTCTCCTTCAACGTACGTTGATCCTTCTTGGATTGTCTTGGTGTCATAAATTTGAACTTCATTTCATGTCCCTCATGCATCAAATAAAGGGAACGTTCACCAAGATTCAGCGTTTTAAAATGAAGCCATGCCCATCTCAAAAGAAGATGACAAGAGTTCGTGGGAGCAATATCACATAATACTTCTTTCACACATTGTCCTGTACTGAATTTGATCCTTGCTTGATTCGGATGAAAGCTTGTTGGTAACTTGAGTTTCTCCACCAATCTTTGGCTTACAACATTGTTGTCGCTTTCGTAAACGAATGCAACTAAACATGGGTGGCCTTCGATTAAACACCTTGTTCTCTACTACCTTTTCCATAATCTTTTTCTTTACTTCCTTTTCTTTTTCTTTAATTTCTATTCTTTCTTTTTCTATTTTCTCCTTCAACGTACGTTGATCCTTCTTGGATTGTCTTGGTGTCATAAATTTGAACTTCATTTCATGTCCCTCATGCATCAAATAAAGGGAACGTTCACCAAGATTCAGCGTTTTAAAATGAAGCCATGCCCATCTCAAAAGAAGATGACAAGAGTTCGTGGGAGCAATATCACATAATACTTCTTTCACACATTGTCCTGTACTGAATTTGATCCTTGCTTGATTCGGATGAAAGCTTGTTGGTAACTTGAGTTTCTCCACCAATCTTTGGCTTACAACATTGTTGTCGCTTTCGTAAACGAATGCAACTAAACATGGGTGGCCTTCGATTAAACACCTTGTTCTCTACTACCTTTTCCATAATCTTTTCTTTACTTCCTTTTCTTTTTCTTTAATTTCTATTCTTTCTTTTTCTATTTTCTCCTTCAACGTACGTTGATCCTTCTTGGATTGTCTTGGTGTCATAAATTTGAACTTCATTTCATGTCCCTCATGCATCAAATAAAGGGAACGTTCACCAAGATTGAGCGTTTTAAAATGAAGCCATGCCCATCTCAAAAGAAGATGACAAGAGTTCGTGGGAGCAATATCACATAATACTTCTTTCACACATTGTCCTGTACTGAATTTGATCCTTGCTTGATTCGGATGAAAGCTTGTTGGTAACTTGAGTTTCTCCACCAATCTTTGGCTTACAACATTGTTGTCGCTTTCGTAACGAATGCAACTAAACATGGGTGGCCTTCGATTAAACACCTTGTTCTCTACTACCTTTCCATAATCTTTTCTTTACTTCCTTTTCTTTTTCTTTAATTTCTATTCTTTCTTTTTCTATTTTCTCCTTCAACGTACGTTGATCCTTCTTGGATTGTCTTGGTGTCATAAATTTGAACTTCATTTCATGTCCCTCATGCATCAAATAAAGGGAACGTTCACCAAGATTGAGCGTTTTAAAATGAAGCCATGCCCATCTCAAAAGAAGATGACAAGAGTTCGTGGGAGCAATATCACATAATACTTCTTTCACACATTGTCCTGTACTGAATTTGATCCTTGCTTGATTCGGATGAAAGCTTGTTGGTAACTTGAGTTTCTCCACCAATCTTTGGCTTACAACATTGTTGTCGCTTTCGTAAACGAATGCAACTAAACATGGGTGGCCTTCGATTAAACACCTTGTTCTCTACTACCTTTTCCATAATCTTTTTCTTTACTTCCTTTTCTTTTTCTTTAATTTCTATTCTTTCTTTTTCTATTTTCTCCTTCAACGTACGTTGATCCTTCTTGGATTGTCTTGGTGTCATAAATTTGAACTTCATTTCATGTCCCTCATGCATCAAATAAAGGGAACGTTCACCAAGATTGAGCGTTTTAAAATGAAGCCATGCCCATCTCAAAAGAAGATGACAAGAGTTCGTGGGAGCAATATCACATAATACTTCTTTCACACATTGTCCTGTACTGAATTTGATCCTTGCTTGATTCGGATGAAAGCTTGTTGGTAACTTGAGTTTCTCCACCAATCTTTGGCTTACAACATTGTTGTCGCTTTCGTAAACGAATGCAACTAAACATGGGTGGCCTTCGATTAAACACCTTGTTCTCTACTACCTTTTCCATAATCTTTTTCTTTACTTCCTTTTCTTTTTCTTTAATTTCTATTCTTTCTTTTTCTATTTTCTCCTTCAACGTACGTTGATCCTTCTTGGATTGTCTTGGTGTCATAAATTTCAACTTCATTTCATGTCCCTCATGCATCAAATAAAGGGAACGTTCACCAAGATTCAGCGTTTTAAAATGAAGCCATGCCCATCTCAAAAGAAGATGACAAGAGTTCGTGGGAGCAATATCACATAATACTTCTTTCACACATTGTCCTGTACTGAATTTGATCCTTGCTTGATTCGGATGAAAGCTTGTTGGTAACTTGAGTTTCTCCACCAATCTTTGGCTTACAACATTGTTGTCGCTTTCGTAACGAATGCAACTAAACATGGGTGGCCTTCGATTAAACACCTTGTTCTCTACTACCTTTTCCATAATCTTTTTCTTTACTTCCTTTTCTTTTTCTTTAATTTCTATTCTTTCTTTTTCTATTTTCTCCTTCAACGTACGTTGATCCTTCTTGGCTTGTCTTGGTGTCATAAATTTCAACTTCATTTCATGTCCCTCATGCTCAAATAAAGGGAACGTTCACCAAGATTGAGCGTTTTAAATGAAGCCATGCCCATCTCAAAAGAAGATGACAAGAGTTCGTGGGAGCAATATCACATAATACTTCTTTCACACATTGTCCTGTACTGAATTTGATCCTTGCTTGATTCGGATGAAAGCTTGTTGGTAACTTGAGTTTCTCCACCAATCTTTGGCTTACAACATTGTTGTCGCTTTCGTAAACGAATGCAACTAAACATGGGTGGCCTTCGATTAAACACCTTGTTCTCTACTACATTTTCCATAATCTTTTTCTTTACTTCCTTTTTCTTTTTCCTTTATTATTTCTTCTTTTTCTTTCTTTTTCTATTTTCTCCTTCAACGTATGTTGATCCTTCTTGGCTTGTCTTGGTGTCATAAATTTGAACTTCATTTCATGTCCCTCATGCTCAAATAAAGGGAACGTTCATCAAGATTGAGCGTTTTAAAATGAAGCCATGCCCATCTCAAAAGAAGATGACAAGAGTTCGTGGGAGCAATATCACATAATACTTCTTTCACACATTGTCCTGTACTGAATTTGATCCTTGCTTGATTCGGATGAAAGCTTGTTGGTAACTTGAGTTTCTCCACCAATCTTTGGCTTACAACATTGTTGTCGCTTTCGTAACGAATGCAACTAAACATGGGTGGCCTTCGATTAAACACCTTGTTCTCTACTACCTTTCCATAATCTTTTCTTTACTTCCTTTTCTTTTTCTTTAATTTTTCTATTCTTTCTTTTTCTATTTTCTCCTTCAACGTATGTTGATCCTTCTTGGCTTGTCTTGGTGTCATAAATTTCAACTTCATTTCATGTCCCTCATGCTCAAATAAAGGGAACGTTCATCAAGATTGAGCGTTTTAAAATGAAGCCATGCCCATCTCAAAAGAAGATGACAAGAGTTCGTGGGAGCAATATCACATAATACTTCTTTCACACATTGTCCTGTACTGAATTTGATCCTTGCTTGATTCGGATGAAAGCTTGTTGGTAACTTGAGTTTCTCCACCAATCTTTGGCTTACAACATTGTTGTCGCTTTCGTAACGAATGCAACTAAACATGGGTGGCCTTCGATTAAACACCTTGTTCTCTACTACCTTTTCCATAATCTTTTCTTTACTTCCTTTTTCTTTTTCCTTTAATTTCTATTCTTTCTTTTTCTATTTTCTCCTTCAACGTAGTTGATCCTTTTGGCTTGTCTTGGTGTCATAAATTTCAACTTCATTTCATGTCCCTCATGCTCAAATAAAGGGAACGTTCACCAAGATTGAGCGTTTTAAAATGAAGCCATGCCCATCTCAAAAGAAGATGACAAGAGTTCGTGGGAGCAATATCACATAATACTTCTTTCACACATTGTCCTGTACTGAATTTGATCCTTGCTTGATTCGGATGAAAGCTTGTTGGTAACTTGAGTTTCTCCACCAATCTTTGGCTTACAACATTGTTGTCGCTTTCGTAAACGAATGCAACTAAACATGGGTGGCCTTCGATTAAACACCTTGTTCTCTACTACCTTTTCCATAATCTTTTCTTTACTTCCTTTTCTTTTTCTTCAATTTTTTTCTTTTTCTATTCTTTCTTTTTCTATTTTCTCCTTCAACGTATGTTGATCCTTCTTGGCTTGTCTTGGTGTCATAAATTTCAACTTCATTTCATGTCCCTCATGCTCAAATAAAGGGAACGTTCATCAAGATTGAGCGTTTTAAAATGAAGCCATGCCCATCTCAAAAGAAGATGACAAGAGTTCGTGGGAGCAATATCACATAATACTTCTTTCACACATTGTCCTGTACTGAATTTGATCCTTGCTTGATTCGGATGAAAGCTTGTTGGTAACTTGAGTTTCTCCACCAATCTTTGGCTTACAACATTGTTGTCGCTTTCGTAAACGAATGCAACTAAACATGGGTGGCCTTCGATTAAACACCTTGTTCTCTACTACCTTTTCCATAATCTTTTTCTTTACTTCCTTTTCTTTTTCTTCAATTTCCCTTCTTCTCATTTTTTTTCTTTTTTTCTTTCTTTTTCTATTTTCTCCTTCAACGTATGTTGATCCTTCTTGGCTTGTCTTGGTGTCATAAATTTCAACTTCATTTCATGTCCCTCATGCTCAAATAAAGGGAACGTTCATCAAGATTGAGCGTTTTAAATGAAGCCATGCCCATCTCAAAAGAAGATGACAAGAGTTCGTGGGAGCAATATCACATAATACTTCTTTCACACATTGTCCTGTACTGAATTTGATCCTTGCTTGATTCGGATGAAAGCTTGTTGGTAACTTGAGTTTCTCCACCAATCTTTGGCTTACAACATTGTTGTCGCTTTCGTAAACGAATGCAACTAAACATGGGTGGCCTTCGATTAAACACCTTGTTCTCTACTACCTTTTCCATAATCTTTTTCTTTACTTCCTTTTCTTTTTCTTCAATTTCCTTCCTTCTCATTTTTTTTTTTCTATTCTTTCTTTTTCTATTTTCTCCTTCAACGTATGTTGATCCTTCTTGGCTTGTCTTGGTGTCATAAATTTCAACTTCATTTCATGTCCCTCATGCCTCAAATAAAGGGAACGTTCATCAAGATTGAGCGTTTTAAAATGAAGCCATGCCCATCTCAAAAGAAGATGACAAGAGTTCGTGGGAGCAATATCACATAATACTTCTTTCACACATTGTCCTGTACTGAATTTGATCCTTGCTTGATTCGGATGAAAGCTTGTTGGTAACTTGAGTTTCTCCACCAATCTTTGGCTTACAACATTGTTGTCGCTTTCGTAAACGAATGCAACTAAACATGGGTGGCCTTCGATTAAACACCTTGTTCTCTACTACCTTTTCCATAATCTTTTTCTTTACTTCCTTTTCTTTTTCTTCAATTTCCCTTCCTTCTGCAGTTTATTTTCTTCTTTTCTATTCTTTCTTTTTCTATTTTCTCCTTCAACGTATGTTGATCCTTCTTGGCTTGTCTTGGTGTCATAAATTTCAACTTCATTTCATGTCCCTCATGCCTCAAATAAAGGGAACGTTCATCAAGATTGAGCGTTTTAAAATGAAGCCATGCCCATCTCAAAAGAAGATGACAAGAGTTCGTGGGAGCAATATCACATAATACTTCTTTCACACATTGTCCTGTACTGAATTTGATCCTTGCTTGATTCGGATGAAAGCTTGTTGGTAACTTGAGTTTCTCCACCAATCTTTGGCTTACAACATTGTTGTCGCTTTCGTAAACGAATGCAACTAAACATGGGTGGCCTTCGATTAAACACCTTGTTCTCTACTACCTTTTCCATAATCTTTTTCTTTACTTCCTTTTCTTTTTCTTCAATTTCCCTTCCTTCTGCAGTTTATTTTCTTCTTTTTCTATTCTTTCTTTTTCTATTTTCTCCTTCAACGTATGTTGATCCTTCTTGGCTTGTCTTGGTGTCATAAATTTCAACTTCATTTCATGTCCCTCATGCCTCAAATAAAGGGAACGTTCATCAAGATTGAGCGTTGTAAAATGAAGCCATGCCCATCTCAAAAGAAGATGACAAGGTTCGTGGGAGCAATATCACATAATACTTCTTTCACACATTGTCTGTACTGAATTTGATCCTTGCTTGATTCGGATGAAAGCTTGTTGGTAACTTGAGTTTCTCCACCAATCTTTGGCTTACAACATTGTTGTCGCTTTCGTAAACGAATGCAACTAAACATGGGTGGCCTTCGATTAAACACCTTGTTCTCTACTACCTTTTCCATAATCTTTTTCTTTACTTCCTTTTCTTTTTCTTCAATTTCCCTTCCTTCTGCAGTTTATTTTCTTCTTTTCTATTCTTTCTTTTTCTATTTTCTCCTTCAACGTATGTTGATCCTTCTTGGCTTGTCTTGGTGTCATAAATTTCAACTTCATTTCATGTCCCTCATGCCTCAAATAAAGGGAACGTTCATCAAGATTGAGCATTTAAAATGAAGCCATGCCCATCTCAAAAGAAGATGACAAGAGTTCGTGGGAGCAATATCACATAATACTTCTTTCACACATTGTCCTGTACTGAATTTGATCCTTGCTTGATTCGGATGAAAGCTTGTTGGTAACTTGAGTTTCTCCACCAATCTTTGGCTTACAACATTGTTGTCGCTTTCGTAAACGAATGCAACTAAACATGGGTGGCCTTCGATTAAACACCTTGTTCTCTACTACCTTTTCCATAATCTTTTCTTTACTTCCTTTTCTTTTTCTTCAATTTCCCTTCCTTCTGCAGTTTATTTTCTTCTTTTTCATCTTTCTTTTTCTATTTTCTCCTTCAACGTATGTTGATCCTTCTTGGCTTGTCTTGGTGTCATAAATTTCAACTTCATTTCATGTCCCTCATGCCTCAAATAAAGGGAACGTTCATCAAGATTGAGCGTTTTAAAATGAAGCCATGCCCATCTCAAAAGAAGATGACAAGAGTTCGTGGGAGCAATATCACATAATACTTCTTTCACACATTGTCCTGTACTGAATTTGATCCTTGCTTGATTCGGATGAAAGCTTGTTGGTAACTTGAGTTTCTCCACCAATCTTTGGCTTACAACATTGTTGTCGCTTTCGTAAACGAATGCAACTAAACATGGGTGGCCTTCGATTAAACACCTTGTTCTCTACTACCTTTTCCATAATCTTTTCTTTACTTCCTTTTCTTTTTCTTCAATTTCCCTTCCTTCTGCAGTTTATTTTCTTCTTTTTCTATTCTTTCTTTTTCTATTTTCTCCTTCAACGTATGTTGATCCTTCTTGGCTTGTCTTGGTGTCATAAATTTCAACTTCATTTCATGTCCCTCATGCCTCAAATAAAGGGAACGTTCATCAAGATTGAGCGTTTTAAAATGAAGCCATGCCCATCTCAAAAGAAGATGACAAGAGTTCGTGGGAGCAATATCACATAATACTTCTTTCACACATTGTCCTGTACTGAATTTGATCCTTGCTTGATTCGGATGAAAGCTTGTTGGTAACTTGAGTTTCTCCACCAATCTTTGGCTTACAACATTGTTGTCGCTTTCGTAAACGAATGCAACTAAACATGGGTGGCCTTCGATTAAACACCTTGTTCTCTACTACCTTTTCCATAATCTTTTCTTTACTTCCTTTTCTTTTTCTTCAATTTCCCTTCCTTCTGCAGTTTATTTTCTTCTTTTCTATTCTTTCTTTTTCTATTTTCTCCTTCAACGTATGTTGATCCTTCTTGGCTTGTCTTGGTGTCATAAATTTCAACTTCATTTCATGTCCCTCATGCCTCAAATAAAGGGAACGTTCATCAAGATTGAGCGTTTTAAAATGAAGCCATGCCCATCTCAAAAGAAGATGACAAGAGTTCGTGGGAGCAATATCACATAATACTTCTTTCACACATTGTCTGTACTGAATTTGATCCTTGCTTGATTCGGATGAAAGCTTGTTGGTAACTTGAGTTTCTCCACCAATCTTTGGCTTACAACATTGTTGTCGCTTTCGTAAACGAATGCAACTAAACATGGGTGGCCTTCGATTAAACACCTTGTTCTCTACTACCTTTTCCATAATCTTTTTCTTTACTTCCTTTTCTTTTTCTTCAATTTCCCTTCCTTCTGCAGTTTATTTTCTTCTTTTCTATTCTTTCTTTTTCTATTTTCTCCTTCAACGTATGTTGATCCTTCTTGGCTTGTCTTGGTGTCATAAATTTCAACTTCATTTCATGTCCCTCATGCCTCAAATAAAGGGAACGTTCATCAAGATTGAGCGTTTTAAAATGAAGCCATGCCCATCTCAAAAGAAGATGACAAGAGTTCGTGGGAGCAATATCACATAATACTTCTTTCACACATTGTCCTGTACTGAATTTGATCCTTGCTTGATTCGGATGAAAGCTTGTTGGTAACTTGAGTTTCTCCACCAATCTTTGGCTTACAACATTGTTGTCGCTTTCGTAAACGAATGCAACTAAACATGGGTGGCTTCGATTAAACACCTTGTTCTCTACTACCTTTTCCATAATCTTTTTCTTTACTTCCTTTTCTTTTTCTTCAATTTCCCTTCCTTCTGCAGTTTATTTTCTTCTTTTTCTATTCTTTCTTTTTCTATTTTCTCCTTCAACGTATGTTGATCCTTCTTGGCTTGTCTTGGTGTCATAAATTTCAACTTCATTTCATGTCCCTCATGCCTCAAATAAAGGGAACGTTCATCAAGATTGAGCGTTTTAAAATGAAGCCATGCCCATCTCAAAAGAAGATGACAAGAGTTCGTGGGAGCAATATCACATAATACTTCTTTCACACATTGTCCTGTACTGAATTTGATCCTTGCTTGATTCGGATGAAAGCTTGTTGGTAACTTGAGTTTCTCCACCAATCTTTGGCTTACAACATTGTTGTCGCTTTCGTAAACGAATGCAACTAAACATGGGTGGCCTTCGATTAAACACCTTGTTCTCTACTACCTTTTCCATAATCTTTTTCTTTACTTCCTTTTCTTTTTCTTCAATTTCCCTTCCTTCTGCAGTTTATTTTCTTCTTTTCTATTCTTTCTTTTTCTATTTTCTCCTTCAACGTATGTTGATCCTTCTTGGCTTGTCTTGGTGTCATAAATTTCAACTTCATTTCATGTCCCTCATGCCTCAAATAAAGGGAACGTTCATCAAGATTGAGCGTTTAAAATGAAGCCATGCCCATCTCAAAAGAAGATGACAAGAGTTCGTGGGAGCAATATCACATAATACTTCTTTCACACATTGTCCTGTACTGAATTTGATCCTTGCTTGATTCGGATGAAAGCTTGTTGGTAACTTGAGTTTCTCCACCAATCTTTGGCTTACAACATTGTTGTCGCTTTCGTAAACGAATGCAACTAAACATGGGTGGCCTTCGATTAAACACCTTGTTCTCTACTACCTTTTCCATAATCTTTTTCTTTACTTCCTTTTCTTTTTCTTCAATTTCCCTTCCTTCTGCAGTTTATTTTCTTCTTTTCTATTCTTTCTTTTTCTATTTTCTCCTTCAACGTATGTTGATCCTTCTTGGCTTGTCTTGGTGTCATAAATTTCAACTTCATTTCATGTCCCTCATGCCTCAAATAAAGGGAACGTTCATCAAGATTGAGCGTTTTAAAATGAAGCCATGCCCATCTCAAAAGAAGATGACAAGAGTTCGTGGGAGCAATATCACATAATACTTCTTTCACACATTGTCTGTACTGAATTTGATCCTTGCTTGATTCGGATGAAAGCTTGTTGGTAACTTGAGTTTCTCCACCAATCTTTGGCTTACAACATTGTTGTCGCTTTCGTAAACGAATGCAACTAAACATGGGTGGCCTTCGATTAAACACCTTGTTCTCTACTACCTTTTCCATAATCTTTTTCTTTACTTCCTTTTCTTTTTCTTCAATTTCCCTTCCTTCTGCAGTTTATTTTCTTCTTTTTCTATTCTTTCTTTTTCTATTTTCTCCTTCAACGTATGTTGATCCTTCTTGGCTTGTCTTGGTGTCATAAATTTCAACTTCATTTCATGTCCCTCATGCCTCAAATAAAGGGAACGTTCATCAAGATTGAGCGTTTTAAAATGAAGCCATGCCCATCTCAAAAGAAGATGACAAGAGTTCGTGGGAGCAATATCACATAATACTTCTTTCACACATTGTCCTGTACTGAATTTGATCCTTGCTTGATTCGGATGAAAGCTTGTTGGTAACTTGAGTTTCTCCACCAATCTTTGGCTTACAACATTGTTGTCGCTTTCGTAAACGAATGCAACTAAACATGGGTGGCCTTCGATTAAACACCTTGTTCTCTACTACCTTTTCCATAATCTTTTTCTTTACTTCCTTTTCTTTTTCTTCAATTTCCCTTCCTTCTGCAGTTTATTTTCTTCTTTTTCTATTCTTTCTTTTTCTATTTTCTCCTTCAACGTATGTTGATCCTTCTTGGCTTGTCTTGGTGTCATAAATTTCAACTTCATTTCATGTCCCTCATGCCTCAAATAAAGGGAACGTTCATCAAGATTGAGCGTTTTAAAATGAAGCCATGCCCATCTCAAAAGAAGATGACAAGAGTTCGTGGGAGCAATATCACATAATACTTCTTTCACACATTGTCCTGTACTGAATTTGATCCTTGCTTGATTCGGATGAAAGCTTGTTGGTAACTTGAGTTTCTCCACCAATCTTTGGCTTACAACATTGTTGTCGCTTTCGTAAACGAATGCAACTAAACATGGGTGGCCTTCGATTAAACACCTTGTTCTCTACTACCTTTTCCATAATCTTTTTCTTTACTTCCTTTTCTTTTTCTTCAATTTCCCTTCCTTCTGCAGTTTATTTTCTTCTTTTTCTATTCTTTCTTTTTCTATTTTCTCCTTCAACGTATGTTGATCCTTCTTGGCTTGTCTTGGTGTCATAAATTTCAACTTCATTTCATGTCCCTCATGCCTCAAATAAAGGGAACGTTCATCAAGATTGAGCGTTTTAAAATGAAGCCATGCCCATCTCAAAAGAAGATGACAAGAGTTCGTGGGAGCAATATCACATAATACTTCTTTCACACATTGTCCTGTACTGAATTTGATCCTTGCTTGATTCGGATGAAAGCTTGTTGGTAACTTGAGTTTCTCCACCAATCTTTGGCTTACAACATTGTTGTCGCTTTCGTAAACGAATGCAACTAAACATGGGTGGCCTTCGATTAAACACCTTGTTCTCTACTACCTTTTCCATAATCTTTTTCTTTACTTCCTTTTCTTTTTCTTCAATTTCCCTTCCTTCTGCAGTTTATTTTTCTTCTTTTCTATTCTTTCTTTTTCTATTTTCTCCTTCAACGTATGTTGATCCTTCTTGGCTTGTCTTGGTGTCATAAATTTCAACTTCATTTCATGTCCCTCATGCCTCAAATAAAGGGAACGTTCATCAAGATTGAGCGTTTTAAAATGAAGCCATGCCCATCTCAAAAGAAGATGACAAGAGTTCGTGGGAGCAATATCACATAATACTTCTTTCACACATTGTCCTGTACTGAATTTGATCCTTGCTTGATTCGGATGAAAGCTTGTTGGTAACTTGAGTTTCTCCACCAATCTTTGGCTTACAACATTGTTGTCGCTTTCGTAAACGAATGCAACTAAACATGGGTGGCCTTCGATTAAACACCTTGTTCTCTACTACCTTTTCCATAATCTTTTTCTTTACTTCCTTTTCTTTTTCTTCAATTTCCCTTCCTTCTGCAGTTTATTTTTTCTTTTTCTATTCTTTCTTTTTCTATTTTCTCCTTCAACGTATGTTGATCCTTCTTGGCTTGTCTTGGTGTCATAAATTTCAACTTCATTTCATGTCCCTCATGCCTCAAATAAAGGGAACGTTCATCAAGATTGAGCGTTTTAAAATGAAGCCATGCCCATCTCAAAAGAAGATGACAAGAGTTCGTGGGAGCAATATCACATAATACTTCTTTCACACATTGTCCTGTACTGAATTTGATCCTTGCTTGATTCGGATGAAAGCTTGTTGGTAACTTGAGTTTCTCCACCAATCTTTGGCTTACAACATTGTTGTCGCTTTCGTAAACGAATGCAACTAAACATGGGTGGCTTCGATTAAACACCTTGTTCTCTACTACCTTTTCCATAATCTTTTTCTTTACTTCCTTTTCTTTTTCTTCAATTTCCCTTCCTTCTGCAGTTTATTTTTCTTCTTTTTCTATTCTTTCTTTTTCTATTTTCTCCTTCAACGTATGTTGATCCTTCTTGGCTTGTCTTGGTGTCATAAATTTCAACTTCATTTCATGTCCCTCATGCCTCAAATAAAGGGAACGTTCATCAAGATTGAGCGTTTTAAAATGAAGCCATGCCCATCTCAAAAGAAGATGACAAGAGTTCGTGGGAGCAATATCACATAATACTTCTTTCACACATTGTCCTGTACTGAATTTGATCCTTGCTTGATTCGGATGAAAGCTTGTTGGTAACTTGAGTTTCTCCACCAATCTTTGGCTTACAACATTGTTGTCGCTTTCGTAAACGAATGCAACTAAACATGGGTGGCCTTCGATTAAACACCTTGTTCTCTACTACCTTTTCCATAATCTTTTTCTTTACTTCCTTTTCTTTTTCTTCAATTTCCTTCCTTCTCAGTTTTTCTTTTTCTTTCTTTTTCTATTTCTCTTCAACTCATCCTATTTCATCCCATCCCATCCCCAAACTAACGGGATACACTTTCCATCCCATAGGTAACGGTATTTTATAATACCATACCCATTTTATGTCATAAAATTAAATATTTTATAAAAAAATATCAACAATATATACTTCTATTCAATATTTCTACTCTTTTGATTTCTGATGTCAATAAAGTATTATAATAGTTTCTCAAATTATTCTACAACATATTCATTTATAAAAGCTAAAAATTACCATTACTAAAATTTTTAATACCTTTTATTAATTTTACTTTAGTTTTCTTTGCATTCATCCACCTACCATATGTTGATTGATATATTTGTTGAATTTTAATTCTAGAATATAATGTACCTTCTTCATCAGATTCATTTCATGGAGTAGATAATAAATGTGTGACCCAAATTTGAATATCCATTTGACTAAATAACGGAAAAAATGTATAATTAGATTTGATAAAAGGAAAGTACCTTGAGATCTGCTTACTAAAGAAGCCAAACTTAAAGAGGTGTGTTAACAAATACAAAAAACTCTGTCAACATTTTCTGTAATAAATTGATATCTTGTCCTATTATTTCAAGATGATTGAAACCTTTTGCTTGTCAGGGTAAAATTTATGAAGTTCCTTCAAATTAATCTTGAAAACAACAGACATTGAGAGTAAACAATGTATAACAAAACAAGAGATGAGAAATATGTTATATATATATATATATATTTATATTTTATATTTTTTTATTACTTTTTTATTTATTTTTCTTATTTTTTTTTTTTATTTTTTTTTTATTTTTTTTACTATGTTATTTTTGTGTGGTTCATGAATTTAATTATTTATTCCTCATGCTCAAATAAAGGAACTTTATCAAGATTGAGCTTTTAAAATGAACCATGCCATCTAAAAGAAATGACAAGTTCGTGGAGCAATATCACATAATACTTCTTTCAACATTGTCTTTACTGAATTTGATCCTTGCTTGATTCGGATGAAAGCTTGTTGGTAACTTGAGTTTCTCACAATCTTTGGCTTACAACATTGTTGTCGCTTTCTAAAAATGAATAACATGTTTTGATAGTATCTTATTTTTCTTTTTTTATTTTTTTTTTTTTTTTTTTTTTTTTTTTTTTTTCACTATGTTGATCCTTCTTGGCTTGTCTTGGTGTCATAAATTTCAACTTCATTTCATGTCCCTCATGCCTCAAATAAAGGGAACGTTCATCAAGATTGAGCGTTTTAAAATGAAGCCATGCCCATCTCAAAAGAAGATGACAAGAGTTCGTGGGAGCAATATCACATAATACTTCTTTCACACATTGTCCTGTACTGAATTTGATCCTTGCTTGATTCGGATGAAAGCTTGTTGGTAACTTGAGTTTCTCCACCAATCTTTGGCTTACAACATTGTTGTCGCTTTCGTAAACGAATGCAACTAAACATGGGTGGCTTCGATTAAACACCTTGTTCTCTACTACCTTTTCCATAATCTTTTTCTTTACTTCCTTTTCTTTTTCTTCAATTTCCCTTCCTTCTGCAGTTTATTTTTCTTCTTTTCTATTCTTTCTTTTTCTATTTTCTCCTTCAACGTATGTTGATCCTTCTTGGCTTGTCTTGGTGTCATAAATTTCAACTTCATTTCATGTCCCTCATGCCTCAAATAAAGGGAACGTTCATCAAGATTGAGCGTTTTAAAATGAACCATGCCCATCTCAAAAGAAGATGACAAGAGTTCGTGGGAGCAATATCACATAATACTTCTTTCACACATTGTCCTGTACTGAATTTGATCCTTGCTTGATTCGGATGAAAGCTTGTTGGTAACTTGAGTTTCTCCACCAATCTTTGGCTTACAACATTGTTGTCGCTTTCGTAAACGAATGCAACTAAACATGGGTGGCCTTCGATTAAACACCTTGTTCTCTACTACCTTTTCCATAATCTTTTTCTTTACTTCCTTTTCTTTTTCTTCAATTTCCCTTCCTTCTGCAGTTTATTTTTCTTCTTTTCTATTCTTTCTTTTTCTATTTTCTCCTTCAACGTATGTTGATCCTTCTTGGCTTGTCTTGGTGTCATAAATTTCAACTTCATTTCATGTCCCTCATGCCTCAAATAAAGGGAACGTTCATCAAGATTGAGCATTTTAAAATGAACCATGCCCATCTCAAAAGAAGATGACAAGAGTTCGTGGGAGCAATATCACATAATACTTCTTTCACACATTGTCCTGTACTGAATTTGATCCTTGCTTGATTCGGATGAAAGCTTGTTGGTAACTTGAGTTTCTCCACCAATCTTTGGCTTACAACATTGTTGTCGCTTTCGTAAACGAATGCAACTAAACATGGGTGGCCTTCGATTAAACACCTTGTTCTCTACTACCTTTTCCATAATCTTTTTCTTTACTTCCTTTTCTTTTTCTTCAATTTCCCTTCCTTCTGCAGTTTATTTTTCTTCTTTTTCTATTCTTTCTTTTTCTATTTTCTCCTTCAACGTATGTTGATCCTTCTTGGCTTGTCTTGGTGTCATAAATTTCAACTTCATTTCATGTCCCTCATGCCTCAAATAAAGGGAACGTTCATCAAGATTGAGCGTTTTAAAATGAACCATGCCCATCTCAAAAGAAGATGACAAGAGTTCGTGGGAGCAATATCACATAATACTTCTTTCACACATTGTCCTGTACTGAATTTGATCCTTGCTTGATTCGGATGAAAGCTTGTTGGTAACTTGAGTTTCTCCACCAATCTTTGGCTTACAACATTGTTGTCGCTTTCGTAAACGAATGCAACTAAACATGGGTGGCTTCGATTAAACACCTTGTTCTCTACTACCTTTTCCATAATCTTTTTCTTTACTTCCTTTTCTTTTTCTTCAATTTCCCTTCCTTCTGCAGTTTATTTTTCTTCTTTTTCTATTCTTTCTTTTCTATTTTCTCCTTCAACGTATGTTGATCCTTCTTGGCTTGTCTTGGTGTCATAAATTTCAACTTCATTTCATGTCCCTCATGCCTCAAATAAAGGGAACGTTCATCAAGATTGAGCGTTTTAAAATGAACCCATGCCCATCTCAAAAGAAGATGACAAGAGTTCGTGGGAGCAATATCACATAATACTTCTTTCACACATTGTCCTGTACTGAATTTGATCCTTGCTTGATTCGGATGAAAGCTTGTTGGTAACTTGAGTTTCTCCACCAATCTTTGGCTTACAACATTGTTGTCGCTTTCGTAAACGAATGCAACTAAACATGGGTGGCTTCGATTAAACACCTTGTTCTCTACTACCTTTTCCATAATCTTTTTCTTTACTTCCTTTTCTTTTTCTTCAATTTCCCTTCCTTCTGCAGTTTATTTTCTTCTTTTTCTATTCTTTCTTTTTCTATTTTCTCCTTCAACGTATGTTGATCCTTCTTGGCTTGTCTTGGTGTCATAAATTTCAACTTCATTTCATGTCCCTCATGCCTCAAATAAAGGGAACGTTCATCAAGATTGAGCGTTTTAAAATGAACCATGCCCATCTCAAAAGAAGATGACAAGAGTTCGTGGGAGCAATATCACATAATACTTCTTTCACACATTGTCCTGTACTGAATTTGATCCTTGCTTGATTCGGATGAAAGCTTGTTGGTAACTTGAGTTTCTCCACCAATCTTTGGCTTACAACATTGTTGTCGCTTTCGTAAACGAATGCAACTAAACATGGGTGGCTTCGATTAAACACCTTGTTCTCTACTACCTTTTCCATAATCTTTTTCTTTACTTCCTTTTCTTTTTCTTCAATTTCCCTTCCTTCTGCAGTTTATTTTCTTCTTTTTCTATTCTTTCTTTTTCTATTTTCTCCTTCAACGTATGTTGATCCTTCTTGGCTTGTCTTGGTGTCATAAATTTCAACTTCATTTCATGTCCCTCATGCCTCAAATAAAGGGAACGTTCATCAAGATTGAGCGTTTTAAAATGAACCATGCCCATCTCAAAAGAAGATGACAAGAGTTCGTGGGAGCAATATCACATAATACTTCTTTCACACATTGTCCTGTACTGAATTTGATCCTTGCTTGATTCGGATGAAAGCTTGTTGGTAACTTGAGTTTCTCCACCAATCTTTGGCTTACAACATTGTTGTCGCTTTCGTAAACGAATGCAACTAAACATGGGTGGCCTTCGATTAAACACCTTGTTCTCTACTACCTTTTCCATAATCTTTTTCTTTACTTCCTTTTCTTTTTCTTCAATTTCCCTTCCTTCTGCAGTTTATTTTCTTCTTTTTCTATTCTTTCTTTTTCTATTTTCTCCTTCAACGTATGTTGATCCTTCTTGGCTTGTCTTGGTGTCATAAATTTCAACTTCATTTCATGTCCCTCATGCCTCAAATAAAGGGAACGTTCATCAAGATTGAGCATTTTAAAATGAACCATGCCCATCTCAAAAGAAGATGACAAGAGTTCGTGGGAGCAATATCACATAATACTTCTTTCACACATTGTCCTGTACTGAATTTGATCCTTGCTTGATTCGGATGAAAGCTTGTTGGTAACTTGAGTTTCTCCACCAATCTTTGGCTTACAACATTGTTGTCGCTTTCGTAAACGAATGCAACTAAACATGGGTGGCTTCGATTAAACACCTTGTTCTCTACTACCTTTTCCATAATCTTTTTCTTTACTTCCTTTTCTTTTTCTTCAATTTCCCTTCCTTCTGCAGTTTATTTTCTTCTTTTTCTATTCTTTCTTTTTCTATTTTCTCCTTCAACGTATGTTGATCCTTCTTGGCTTGTCTTGGTGTCATAAATTTCAACTTCATTTCATGTCCCTCATGCCTCAAATAAAGGGAACGTTCATCAAGATTGAGCATTTAAAATGAACCATGCCCATCTCAAAAGAAGATGACAAGAGTTCGTGGGAGCAATATCACATAATACTTCTTTCACACATTGTCCTGTACTGAATTTGATCCTTGCTTGATTCGGATGAAAGCTTGTTGGTAACTTGAGTTTCTCCACCAATCTTTGGCTTACAACATTGTTGTCGCTTTCGTAAACGAATGCAACTAAACATGGGTGGCCTTCGATTAAACACCTTGTTCTCTACTACCTTTTCCATAATCTTTTTCTTTACTTCCTTTTCTTTTTCTTCAATTTCCCTTCCTTCTGCAGTTTATTTTTCTTCTTTTTCTATTCTTTCTTTTTCTATTTTCTCCTTCAACGTATGTTGATCCTTCTTGGCTTGTCTTGGTGTCATAAATTTCAACTTCATTTCATGTCCCTCATGCCTCAAATAAAGGGAACATTCATCAAGATTGAGCGTTTTAAAATGAACCCATGCCCATCTCAAAAGAAGATGACAAGAGTTCGTGGGAGCAATATCACATAATACTTCTTTCACACATTGTCCTGTACTGAATTTGATCCTTGCTTGATTCGGATGAAAGCTTGTTGGTAACTTGAGTTTCTCCACCAATCTTTGGCTTACAACATTGTTGTCGCTTTCGTAAACGAATGCAACTAAACATGGGTGGCTTCGATTAAACACCTTGTTCTCTACTACCTTTTCCATAATCTTTTTCTTTACTTCCTTTTCTTTTTCTTCAATTTCCCTTCCTTCTGCAGTTTATTTTTCTTCTTTTTCTATTCTTTCTTTTTCTATTTTCTCCTTCAACGTATGTTGATCCTTCTTGGCTTGTCTTGGTGTCATAAATTTCAACTTCATTTCATGTCCCTCATGCCTCAAATAAAGGGAACGTTCATCAAGATTGAGCGTTTTAAAATGAACCATGCCCATCTCAAAAGAAGATGACAAGAGTTCGTGGGAGCAATATCACATAATACTTCTTTCACACATTGTCCTGTACTGAATTTGATCCTTGCTTGATTCGGATGAAAGCTTGTTGGTAACTTGAGTTTCTCCACCAATCTTTGGCTTACAACATTGTTGTCGCTTTCGTAAACGAATGCAACTAAACATGGGTGGCCTTCGATTAAACACCTTGTTCTCTACTACCTTTTCCATAATCTTTTTCTTTACTTCCTTTTCTTTTTCTTCAATTTCCCTTCCTTCTGCAGTTTATTTTTCTTCTTTTTCTATTCTTTCTTTTTCTATTTTCTCCTTCAACGTATGTTGATCCTTCTTGGCTTGTCTTGGTGTCATAAATTTCAACTTCATTTCATGTCCCTCATGCCTCAAATAAAGGGAACGTTCATCAAGATTGAGCGTTTTAAAATGAACCCATGCCCATCTCAAAAGAAGATGACAAGAGTTCGTGGGAGCAATATCACATAATACTTCTTTCACACATTGTCCTGTACTGAATTTGATCCTTGCTTGATTCGGATGAAAGCTTGTTGGTAACTTGAGTTTCTCCACCAATCTTTGGCTTACAACATTGTTGTCGCTTTCGTAAACGAATGCAACTAAACATGGGTGGCTTTCGATTAAACACCTTGTTCTCTACTACCTTTTCCATAATCTTTTTCTTTACTTCCTTTTCTTTTTCTTCAATTTCCCTTCCTTCTGCAGTTTATTTTTCTTCTTTTTCTATTCTTTCTTTTTCTATTTTCTCCTTCAACGTATGTTGATCCTTCTTGGCTTGTCTTGGTGTCATAAATTTCAACTTCATTTCATGTCCCTCATGCCTCAAATAAAGGGAACGTTCATCAAGATTGAGCGTTTTAAAATGAACCATGCCCATCTCAAAAGAAGATGACAAGAGTTCGTGGGAGCAATATCACATAATACTTCTTTCACACATTGTCCTGTACTGAATTTGATCCTTGCTTGATTCGGATGAAAGCTTGTTGGTAACTTGAGTTTCTCCACCAATCTTTGGCTTACAACATTGTTGTCGCTTTCGTAAACGAATGCAACTAAACATGGGTGGCCTTCGATTAAACACCTTGTTCTCTACTACCTTTTCCATAATCTTTTTCTTTACTTCCTTTTCTTTTTCTTCAATTTCCCTTCCTTCTGCAGTTTATTTTCTTCTTTTTCTATTCTTTCTTTTTCTATTTTCTCCTTCAACGTATGTTGATCCTTCTTGGCTTGTCTTGGTGTCATAAATTTCAACTTCATTTCATGTCCCTCATGCCTCAAATAAAGGGAACGTTCATCAAGATTGAGCATTTTAAAATGAACCATGCCCATCTCAAAAGAAGATGACAAGAGTTCGTGGGAGCAATATCACATAATACTTCTTTCACACATTGTCCTGTACTGAATTTGATCCTTGCTTGATTCGGATGAAAGCTTGTTGGTAACTTGAGTTTCTCCACCAATCTTTGGCTTACAACATTGTTGTCGCTTTCGTAAACGAATGCAACTAAACATGGGTGGCCTTCGATTAAACACCTTGTTCTCTACTACCTTTTCCATAATCTTTTTCTTTACTTCCTTTTCTTTTTCTTCAATTTCCCTTCCTTCTGCAGTTTATTTTTCTTCTTTTTCTATTCTTTCTTTTTCTATTTTCTCCTTCAACGTATGTTGATCCTTCTTGGCTTGTCTTGGTGTCATAAATTTCAACTTCATTTCATGTCCCTCATGCCTCAAATAAAGGGAACATTCATCAAGATTGAGCGTTTTAAAATGAACCATGCCCATCTCAAAAGAAGATGACAAGAGTTCGTGGGAGCAATATCACATAATACTTCTTTCACACATTGTCCTGTACTGAATTTGATCCTTGCTTGATTCGGATGAAAGCTTGTTGGTAACTTGAGTTTCTCCACCAATCTTTGGCTTACAACATTGTTGTCGCTTTCGTAAACGAATGCAACTAAACATGGGTGGCTTTCGATTAAACACCTTGTTCTCTACTACCTTTTCCATAATCTTTTTCTTTACTTCCTTTTCTTTTTCTTCAATTTCCCTTCCTTCTGCAGTTTATTTTCTTCTTTTCTATTCTTTCTTTTTCTATTTTCTCCTTCAACGTATGTTGATCCTTCTTGGCTTGTCTTGGTGTCATAAATTTCAACTTCATTTCATGTCCCTCATGCCTCAAATAAAGGGAACGTTCATCAAGATTGAGCGTTTTAAAATGAACCCATGCCCATCTCAAAAGAAGATGACAAGAGTTCGTGGGAGCAATATCACATAATACTTCTTTCACACATTGTCCTGTACTGAATTTGATCCTTGCTTGATTCGGATGAAAGCTTGTTGGTAACTTGAGTTTCTCCACCAATCTTTGGCTTACAACATTGTTGTCGCTTTCGTAAACGAATGCAACTA
Organism: Vigna unguiculata; assembly: GCF_004118075.2. NCBI lineage: Eukaryota > Viridiplantae > Streptophyta > Magnoliopsida > Fabales > Fabaceae > Vigna > Vigna unguiculata. Next base: position 40,255 of record NW_021011157.1, on the reverse strand, counting down.
AACATGGGTGGCTTTCGATTAAACACCTTGTTCTCTACTACCTTTTCCATAATCTTTTTCTTTACTTCCTTTTCTTTTTCTTCAATTTCCCTTCCTTCTGCAGTTTATTTTTCTTCTTTTCTATTCTTTCTTTTTCTATTTTCTCCTTCAACGTATGTTGATCCTTCTTGGCTTGTCTTGGTGTCATAAATTTCAACTTCATTTCATGTCCCTCATGCCTCAAATAAAGGGAACGTTCATCAAGATTGAGCATTTTAAAATGAACCATGCCCATCTCAAAAGAAGATGACAAGAGTTCGTGGGAGCAATATCACATAATACTTCTTTCACACATTGTCCTGTACTGAATTTGATCCTTGCTTGATTCGGATGAAAGCTTGTTGGTAACTTGAGTTTCTCCACCAATCTTTGGCTTACAACATTGTTGTCGCTTTCGTAAACGAATGCAACTAAACATGGGTGGCTTCGATTAAACACCTTGTTCTCTACTACCTTTTCCATAATCTTTTTCTTTACTTCCTTTTCTTTTTCTTCAATTTCCCTTCCTTCTGCAGTTTATTTTCTTCTTTTTCTATTCTTTCTTTTTCTATTTTCTCCTTCAACGTATGTTGATCCTTCTTGGCTTGTCTTGGTGTCATAAATTTCAACTTCATTTCATGTCCCTCATGCCTCAAATAAAGGGAACGTTCATCAAGATTGAGCGTTTTAAAATGAACCCATGCCCATCTCAAAAGAAGATGACAAGAGTTCGTGGGAGCAATATCACATAATACTTCTTTCACACATTGTCCTGTACTGAATTTGATCCTTGCTTGATTCGGATGAAAGCTTGTTGGTAACTTGAGTTTCTCCACCAATCTTTGGCTTACAACATTGTTGTCGCTTTCGTAAACGAATGCAACTAAACATGGGTGGCTTTCGATTAAACACCTTGTTCTCTACTACCTTTTCCATAATCTTTTTCTTTACTTCCTTTTCTTTTTCTTCAATTTCCCTTCCTTCTGCAGTTTATTTTTCTTCTTTTTCTATTCTTTCTTTTTCTATTTTCTCCTTCAACGTATGTTGATCCTTCTTGGCTTGTCTTGGTGTCATAAATTTCAACTTCATTTCATGTCCCTCATGCCTCAAATAAAGGGAACGTTCATCAAGATTGAGCATTTTAAAATGAAGCCATGCCCATCTCAAAAGAAGATGACAAGAGTTCGTGGGAGCAATATCACATAATACTTCTTTCACACATTGTCCTGTACTGAATTTGATCCTTGCTTGATTCGGATGAAAGCTTGTTGGTAACTTGAGTTTCTCCACCAATCTTTGGCTTACAACATTGTTGTCGCTTTCGTAAACGAATGCAACTAAACATGGGTGGCTTTCGATTAAACACCTTGTTCTCTACTACCTTTTCCATAATCTTTTTCTTTACTTCCTTTTCTTTTTCTTCAATTTCCCTTCCTTCTGCAGTTTATTTTCTTCTTTTTCTATTCTTTCTTTTTCTATTTTCTCCTTCAACGTATGTTGATCCTTCTTGGCTTGTCTTGGTGTCATAAATTTCAACTTCATTTCATGTCCCTCATGCCTCAAATAAAGGGAACGTTCATCAAGATTGAGCGTTTTAAAATGAAGCCATGCCCATCTCAAAAGAAGATGACAAGAGTTCGTGGGAGCAATATCACATAATACTTCTTTCACACATTGTCCTGTACTGAATTTGATCCTTGCTTGATTCGGATGAAAGCTTGTTGGTAACTTGAGTTTCTCCACCAATCTTTGGCTTACAACATTGTTGTCGCTTTCGTAAACGAATGCAACTAAACATGGGTGGCTTTCGATTAAACACCTTGTTCTCTACTACCTTTTCCATAATCTTTTTCTTTACTTCCTTTTCTTTTTCTTCAATTTCCCTTCCTTCTGCAGTTTATTTTTCTTCTTTTTCTATTCTTTCTTTTTCTATTTTCTCCTTCAACGTATGTTGATCCTTCTTGGCTTGTCTTGGTGTCATAAATTTCAACTTCATTTCATGTCCCTCATGCCTCAAATAAAGGGAACGTTCATCAAGATTGAGCATTTTAAAATGAACCATGCCCATCTCAAAAGAAGATGACAAGAGTTCGTGGGAGCAATATCACATAATACTTCTTTCACACATTGTCCTGTACTGAATTTGATCCTTGCTTGATTCGGATGAAAGCTTGTTGGTAACTTGAGTTTCTCCACCAATCTTTGGCTTACAACATTGTTGTCGCTTTCGTAAACGAATGCAACTAAACATGGGTGGCTTCGATTAAACACCTTGTTCTCTACTACCTTTTCCATAATCTTTTTCTTTACTTCCTTTTCTTTTTCTTCAATTTCCCTTCCTTCTGCAGTTTATTTTTCTTCTTTTTCTATTCTTTCTTTTTCTATTTTCTCCTTCAACGTATGTTGATCCTTCTTGGCTTGTCTTGGTGTCATAAATTTCAACTTCATTTCATGTCCCTCATGCCTCAAATAAAGGGAACGTTCATCAAGATTGAGCATTGTAAAATGAACCATGCCCATCTCAAAAGAAGATGACAAGAGTTCGTGGGAGCAATATCACATAATACTTCTTTCACACATTGTCCTGTACTGAATTTGATCCTTGCTTGATTCGGATGAAAGCTTGTTGGTAACTTGAGTTTCTCCACCAATCTTTGGCTTACAACATTGTTGTCGCTTTCGTAAACGAATGCAACTAAACATGGGTGGCTTTCGATTAAACACCTTGTTCTCTACTACCTTTTCCATAATCTTTTTCTTTACTTCCTTTTCTTTTTCTTCAATTTCCCTTCCTTCTGCAGTTTATTTTTCTTCTTTTCTATTCTTTCTTTTTCTATTTTCTCCTTCAACGTATGTTGATCCTTCTTGGCTTGTCTTGGTGTCATAAATTTCAACTTCATTTCATGTCCCTCATGCCTCAAATAAAGGGAACGTTCATCAAGATTGAGCATTTTAAAATGAAGCCATGCCCATCTCAAAAGAAGATGACAAGAGTTCGTGGGAGCAATATCACATAATACTTCTTTCACACATTGTCCTGTACTGAATTTGATCCTTGCTTGATTCGGATGAAAGCTTGTTGGTAACTTGAGTTTCTCCACCAATCTTTGGCTTACAACATTGTTGTCGCTTTCGTAAACGAATGCAACTAAACATGGGTGGCTTCGATTAAACACCTTGTTCTCTACTACCTTTTCCATAATCTTTTTCTTTACTTCCTTTTCTTTTTCTTCAATTTCCCTTCCTTCTGCAGTTTATTTTTCTTCTTTTTCTATTCTTTCTTTTTCTATTTTCTCCTTCAACGTATGTTGATCCTTCTTGGCTTGTCTTGGTGTCATAAATTTCAACTTCATTTCATGTCCCTCATGCCTCAAATAAAGGGAACGTTCATCAAGATTGAGCGTTTTAAAATGAAACCATGCCCATCTCAAAAGAAGATGACAAGAGTTCGTGGGAACAATATCACATAATACTTCTTTCACACATTGTCCTGTACTGAATTTGATCCTTGCTTGATTCGGATGAAAGCTTGTTGGTAACTTGAGTTTCTCCACCAATCTTTGGCTTACAACATTGTTGTCGCTTTCGTAAACGAATGCAACTAAACATGGGTGGCTTCGATTAAACACCTTGTTCTCTACTACCTTTTCCATAATCTTTTTCTTTACTTCCTTTTCTTTTTCTTCAATTTCCCTTCCTTCTGCAGTTTATTTTTCTTCTTTTCTATTCTTTCTTTTTCTATTTTCTCCTTCAACGTATGTTGATCCTTCTTGGCTTGTCTTGGTGTCATAAATTTCAACTTCATTTCATGTCCCTCATGCCTCAAATAAAGGGAACGTTCATCAAGATTGAGCATTTTAAAATGAACCATGCCCATCTCAAAAGAAGATGACAAGAGTTCGTGGGAGCAATATCACATAATACTTCTTTCACACATTGTCTGTACTGAATTTGATCCTTGCTTGATTCGGATGAAAGCTTGTTGGTAACTTGAGTTTCTCCACCAATCTTTGGCTTACAACATTGTTGTCGCTTTCGTAAACGAATGCAACTAAACATGGGTGGCTTTCGATTAAACACCTTGTTCTCTACTACCTTTTCCATAATCTTTTTCTTTACTTCCTTTTCTTTTTCTTCAATTTCCCTTCCTTCTGCAGTTTATTTTTCTTCTTTTTCTATTCTTTCTTTTTCTATTTTCTCCTTCAACGTATGTTGATCCTTCTTGGCTTGTCTTGGTGTCATAAATTTCAACTTCATTTCATGTCCCTCATGCCTCAAATAAAGGGAACGTTCATCAAGATTGAGCATTTTAAAATGAACCATGCCCATCTCAAAAGAAGATGACAAGAGTTCGTGGGAGCAATATCACATAATACTTCTTTCACACATTGTCCTGTACTGAATTTGATCCTTGCTTGATTCGGATGAAAGCTTGTTGGTAACTTGAGTTTCTCCACCAATCTTTGGCTTACAACATTGTTGTCGCTTTCGTAAACGAATGCAACTAAACATGGGTGGCTTTCGATTAAACACCTTGTTCTCTACTACCTTTTCCATAATCTTTTTCTTTACTTCCTTTTCTTTTTCTTCAATTTCCCTTCCTTCTGCAGTTTATTTTTCTTCTTTTTCTATTCTTTCTTTTTCTATTTTCTCCTTCAACGTATGTTGATCCTTCTTGGCTTGTCTTGGTGTCATAAATTTCAACTTCATTTCATGTCCCTCATGCCTCAAATAAAGGGAACGTTCATCAAGATTGAGCGTTTTAAAATGAACCCATGCCCATCTCAAAAGAAGATGACAAGAGTTCGTGGGAGCAATATCACATAATACTTCTTTCACACATTGTCCTGTACTGAATTTGATCCTTGCTTGATTCGGATGAAAGCTTGTTGGTAACTTGAGTTTCTCCACCAATCTTTGGCTTACAACATTGTTGTCGCTTTCGTAAACGAATGCAACTAAACATGGGTGGCTTCGATTAAACACCTTGTTCTCTACTACCTTTTCCATAATCTTTTTCTTTACTTCCTTTTCTTTTTCTTCAATTTCCCTTCCTTCTGCAGTTTATTTTCTTCTTTTTCTATTCTTTCTTTTCTATTTTCTCCTTCAACGTATGTTGATCCTTCTTGGCTTGTCTTGGTGTCATAAATTTCAACTTCATTTCATGTCCCTCATGCCTCAAATAAAGGGAACGTTCATCAAGATTGAGCTTTTAAAATGAACCCATGCCCATCTCAAAAGAAGATGACAAGAGTTCGTGGGAGCAATATCACATAATACTTCTTTCACACATTGTCCTGTACTGAATTTGATCCTTGCTTGATTCGGATGAAAGCTTGTTGGTAACTTGAGTTTCTCCACCAATCTTTGGCTTACAACATTGTTGTCGCTTTCGTAAACGAATGCAACTAAACATGGGTGGCCTTCGATTAAACACCTTGTTCTCTACTACCTTTTCCATAATCTTTTTCTTTACTTCCTTTTCTTTTTCTTCAATTTCCCTTCCTTCTGCAGTTTATTTTCTTCTTTTTCTATTCTTTCTTTTTCTATTTTCTCCTTCAACGTATGTTGATCCTTCTTGGCTTGTCTTGGTGTCATAAATTTCAACTTCATTTCATGTCCCTCATGCCTCAAATAAAGGGAACGTTCATCAAGATTGAGCGTTTTAAAATGAACCATGCCCATCTCAAAAGAAGATGACAAGAGTTCGTGGGAGCAATATCACATAATACTTCTTTCACACATTGTCCTGTACTGAATTTGATCCTTGCTTGATTCGATGAAAGCTTGTTGGTAACTTGAGTTTCTCCACCAATCTTTGGCTTACAACATTGTTGTGCTTTCGTAAACGAATGCAACTAAACTGGGTGGCTTCGATTAAACACCTTGTTCTCTACTACCTTTTCCATAATCTTTTTCTTTACTTCCTTTTCTTTTTCTTCAATTTCCCTTCCTTCTGCAGTTTATTTTCTTCTTTTTCTATTTTTCTTTTTCTATTTTCTCCTTAACGTATGTTGATCCTTCTTGGCTTGTCTTGGTGTCATAAATTTCACTTCATTTCATGTCCCTCATGCCTCAAATAAAGGGAACGTTCATCAAGATTGAGCATTGTAAAATGAAGCCATGCCCATCTCAAAAGAAGATGACAAGAGTTCGTGGGAGCAATATCACATAATACTTCTTTCACACATTGTCCTGTACTGAATTTGATCCTTGCTTGATTCGGATGAAAGCTTGTTGGTAACTTGAGTTTCTCCACCAATCTTTGGCTTACAACATTGTTGTCGCTTTCTTAAACGAATGCAACTAAACATGGGTGGCTTTCGATTAAACACCTTGTTCTCTACTACCTTTTCCATAATCTTTTTCTTTACTTCCTTTCTTTTTCTTCAATTTCCCTTCCTTCTGCAGTTTATTTTCTTCTTTTCTATTTTTCTTTTTCTATTTTCTCTTAACGTATGTTGATCCTTCTTGGCTTGTCTTGGTGTCATAAATTTCAACTTCATTTCATGTCCCTCATGCCTCAAATAAAGGGAACGTTCATCAAGATTGAGCGTTTAAAATGAACCCATGCCCATCTCAAAAGAAGATGACAAGAGTTCGTGGGAGCAATATCACATAATACTTCTTTCACACATTGTCCTGTACTGAATTTGATCCTTGCTTGATTCGGATGAAAGCTTGTTGGTAACTTGAGTTTCTCCACCAATCTTTGGCTTACAACATTGTTGTCGCTTTCGTAAACGAATGCAACTAAACATGGGTGGCTTCGATTAAACACCTTGTTCTCTACTACCTTTTCCATAATCTTTTTCTTTACTTCCTTTTCTTTTTCTTCAATTTCCCTTCCTTCTGCAGTTTATTTTTCTTCTTTTTCTATTCTTTCTTTTTCTATTTTCTCCTTCAACGTATGTTGATCCTTCTTGGCTTGTCTTGGTGTCAAAATTTCAACTTCATTTCATGTCCCTCATGCCTCAAATAAAGGGAACGTTCATCAAGATTGAGCATTTTAAAATGAACCCATGCCCATCTCAAAAGAGATGACAGGAGTTCGTGGGAGCAATATCACATAATACTCTTTCACAATTGTCATGTACTGAATTTGATCCTTGCTTGATTCAGGTGAAAGCTTGTTGGTAACTTAGTTTCTCCACCAATCTTTGGCTTACAACATTGTTGTCGCTTTCGTAAACGAATGCAACTAAACAGGGTGGCTTTCGATTAAACACCTTGTTCTCTACTCCTTTTCCATAATCTTTTTCTTTACTTCCTTTTCTTTTTCTTCAATTTCCTTCCTTCTGCAGTTTATTTTTCTTCTTTTTCTATTCTTTCTTTTTCTATTTTCTCCTTCAACGCATGTTGTCCTTCTTGGCTTGTCTTGGTGTCATAAATTTCACTTCATTTCATGTCCCTCATGCCTCAAATAAAGGGAACGTTCATCAAGATTGAGCATTGTAAAATGAACCCATGCCCATCTCAAAAGAAGATGACAAGAGTTCGTGAGAGCAATATCACATAATACTTCTTTCACACATTGTCCTATACTGAATTTGATCCTTGCTTGATTCGGATGAAAGCTTGTTGGTAAGTTGAGTTTCTCCACCAATCTTTGGCTTACAACATTGTTGTCGCTTTCGTAATCGAATGCAACTAATCATGGGTGGCTTTCGATTAAACACCTTGTTCTCTACTACCTTTTCCATAATCTTTTTCTTTACTTCCTGTTCTTTTTCTTCAATTTCCCTTCTTCTGCAGTTTATTTTTCTTCTTTTTCTATTCTTTCTTTTTCTATTTTCTCTTCAACGTATGTTGATCCTTCTTGGCTTGTCTTGGTGTCATGAATTTCAATTTCATTTCATGTCCCTCATGCCTCAAATAAAGGAACGTTCATCAAGATTGAGCATTGTAAAATGAACCCATGCCCATCTCAAAAGAAGATGACAAGAGTTCGTGGGAGCAATATCACATAATACTTCTTTCACACATTGTCCGTACTAAATTTGATCCTTGCTTGATTCATATGAAAGCTTGTTGGTAACTTGAGTTTCTCCACCATCTTTGGCTTACAACATTGTTGTCGCTTTCATAAACGAATGCAACTAAACATGGGTGGCCTTCGATTAAACACCTTGTTATCTACTACCTTTTCCATAATATTTTTCTTTACTTCCTTTTCTTTTTCTTCAATTTCCTTCCTTCTGCAGTTTATTTTTCTTCTTTTTCTATTCTTTCTTTTTCTATTTTCTCCTTCAACGTATGTTGATACTTCTTGGCTTGTTTAGTGTCATAAATTTCAACTTCATTTCATGTCCCCATGCCTAAATAAAGGGAACGTTCATCAAGATTGAGCATTGTAAAATGAACCCATGCCCATCTCAAAAGAAGATGACAAGAGTTCGTGCGAGCAATATCACATAATACTTCTTTCACACATTGTCCTGTACTGAATTTGATCCTTGCTTGATTCGGATGAAAGCTTGTTGGTAACTTGAGTTTCTCCACCAATCTTTGGCTTACAACATTGTTGTCGCTTTCGTAAACGAATGCAACTAAACATGAGTGGCTTTCGATTAAACACCTTGTTCTCTACTACCTTTTCCATAATCTTTTTCTTTACTTCCTTTTCTTTTCCTTCAATTTCCCTTCCTTCTGCAGCTTATTTTTCTTCTTTTTCTATTCTTTCTTTTTCTATTTTCTCCTTCAAGTATGTTGATCCTTCTTGGCTTCTCTTGGTGTCATAAATTTCAACTTCATTTCATGTCCCTCATGCCTTAAATAAAGGGAACGTTCATCAAGATTGAGCGTTTTAAAATGAACCCATTCTCATCTCAAAAGATGATGACAAGAGTTCGTAGGAGCAATATCACATAATACTCTTTCACAATTGTCATGTACTGATTTGATCCTTGCTTGATTCAGGTGAAAGCTTGTTGGTAACTATAGTTTCTCCACCAACCTTTGGCTTACAACATTGTTGTCGCTTTCGTAAACGAATGCAACTAAACATGGGTGGCCTTCGATTAAACACCTTGTTCTCTACTACCTTTTACATAATCTTTTTCTTTACTTCCTTTTCTTTTTCTTCAATTTGCCTTCCTTCTGCAGTTTATTTTTCTTCTTTTTCTATTCTTTCTTTTTCTATTTTCTCCTTCAACGTATGTTGATCCTTCTTGGCTTCTCTTGGTGTCATAAATTTCAACTTCATTTGATGTCCCTCATGCCTCAAATAAAGGGAACGTTCATCAAGATTGAGCGTTTTAAAATGAACCCGTGCCCATCTCAAAAGATGATGACAAGAGTTCGTAGGAGCAATATCACATAATACTCTTTCACAAATTGTCATGTACTGAATTTGATCCTTGCTTGATTCAGGTGAAAGTTGTTGGTAACTATAGTTCCTCCACCAACTTTGGCTTACAACATTGTTGTCGCTTTCGTAAACGAATGCAACTAAACATGGGTGGCCTTCGATTAAACACCTTGTTCTCTACTACCTTTTACATAATCTTTTTCTTTACTTCCTTTTCTTTTTCTTCAATTTGCCTTCCTTCTGCAGTTTATTTTTCTTCTTTTTCTATTCTTTCTTTTCTATTTTCTCCTTCAACGTATGTTGATCCTTCTTGGCTTCTCTTGGTGTCATAAATTTCAACTTCATTTCATGTCCCTCATGCCTCAAATAAAGGGAACGTTCATCAAGATTGAGCGTTTTAAAATGAACCCATGCCCATCTCAAAAGAAGATGACAAGAGTTCATGGGAACAATATCACATAATACTTCTTTCACACATTGTCCTGTACTGAATTTGATCTTTGCTTGATTCGGATGAAACTTTGTTGGTAACTTGAGTTTCTCCACCAATCTTTGGCTTACAACATTCTTGTCGCTTTCGTAAACGAATGCAACTAAACATGGGTGGCTTTCGATTAAACACCTTGTTCTCTACTACCTTTTCCATAATCTTTTTCTTTACTTCCTTTTCTTTTTCTTCAATTTCCCTTCCTTCTGCAGTTTATTTTCTTCTTTTTCTATTCTTTCTTTTTCTATTTTGTCCTTTAACGTATGTTGATCCTTCTTGGCTTGTCTTGGCGTCATAAATTTCAACTTTATTTCATGTCCCTCATGCCTCAAATAAAGGGAACGTTCATCAAGATGAGCATTGTAAAATGAACCCATGCCCATCTCAAAAGAAGATGACAAGAGTTCGTGGGAGCAATATCACATAATACTTCTTTCACACATTGTCCTGTACTAAATTTGATCCTTGCTTGATTCGGATGAAAGCTTGTTGGTAACTTGAGTTTCTCCACCAATCTTTGGCTTACAACATTGTTGTTGCTTTCGTAAATGAATGGAACTAAACATGGCTGGCTTTCGATTAAACACCTTGTTCTCTACTACCTTTTGCATAATCTTTTTCTTTACTTCCTTTTCTTTTTCTTCAATTTCCCTTCCTTCTGCAGTTTATTTTTCTTCTTTTTCTATTATTTCTTTTTCTATTTTCTCCTTCAACGTATGTTGATCCTTCTTGGCTTCTCTTGGTGTCATAAATTTCAACATCATTTCATGTCCCTCATGCCTCAAATAAAGGGAACGTTCATCAAGATTGAGCGTTTTAAAATGAACCCATGCCCATCTCAAAAGATGATGACAAGAGTTCGTGGGAGCAATATCACATAATACCTCTTTCACAAATTGTCACGTACTGAATTTGATCTTGCTTGATTCACTTTAAAGCTTGTTGGTAACTATAGTTTCTCCACCAATCTTTGGCTTACAACATTGTTGTCGCTTTCATAAACGAATGCAACTAAACATGGGTGGCCTTCGATTAAACACCTTGTTCTCTACTACCTTTTCATAATCTTTTTCTTTACTTCCTTTTCTTTTTCTTCAATTTCCCTTCCTTCTACAGTTTATTTTTCTTCTTTTTCTATTCTTTCTTTTTCTATTTTCTCCTTCAACGTATGTTGATCCGTCTTGGCTTGTCTTGGTGTCATAAATTTCAACTTCATTTCATGTCCCTCATGCCTCAAATAAAGGGAACGTTCATCAAGATTGAGCGTTTTAAAATGAACCCGTGCCCATCTCAAAAGATGATGACAAGAGTTCGTAGGAGCAATATCACATAATACCTCTTTCACAAATTGTCATGTACTGAATTTGATCCTTGCTGGATTCAGGTGAAAGTTTGTTGGTAACTATAGTTCCTCCACCAACCTTTGGCTTACAACATTGTTGTCGCTTTCGTAAACGAATGCAACTAAACATGGGTGGCCTTCGATTAAACACCTTGTTCTCTACTACCTTTTACATAATCTTTTTCTTTACTTCCTTTTCTTTTTCTTCAATTTGCCTTCCTTCTGCAGTTTATTTTTCTTCTTTTTCTATTTTCTCCTTCAACGTATGTTGATCCTTCTTGGCTTCTCTTGGTGTCATAAATTTCAACTTCATTTCATGTCCCTCATGCCTCAAATAAAGGGAACGTTCATCAAGATTGAGCGTTTTAAAATGAACCCATGCCAGTCTCAAAAGAAGATGACAAGAGTTCGTGGGAGCAATATCAAATAATACTTCTTTCACACATTGTCCTGTACTGAATTTGATCCTTGCTTGATTCGGATGAAAGCTTGTTGGTAACTTGAGTTTCTCCACCAATCTTTGGCTTACAACATTGTTGTCGCTTTCGCAAACGAATGCAACTATACATGGGTGGCCTTCGATTAAACACCTTATTCTCTACTACTTTTCCATAATCTTTTTCTTTACTTCCTTTTCTTTTTCTTCAATTTCCCTTCCTTCTGCAGTTTATTTTTCTTCTTTTCCTATTCTTTTTTTTATATTTTCTCCTTCAACGTATGTTAATCCTTCTTGGCTTGTCTTGGTGTCATGAATTTCAATTTCATTTCATGTCCCTCATGCCTCAAACAAAGGGAACATTCATCAAGATTGAGCGTTTTAAAATGAAACCATGCCCATCTCAAAAGAAGATGACAAGAGTTCATGGGAACAATATCACATAATACTTCTTTCACACATTGTCCTGTACTGAATTTGATCCTTGCTTGATTCGAATGAAAGCTTGTTGGTAACTTGAGTTTCTCCTCCAATCTTTGCCTTACAACATTGTTGTCGCTTTCTTAAACGAATGCAACTAAACTTGGGTCGCTTTCGATTAAACACCTTGTTCTCTACTACCTTTTCCGTAATCTTTTTCTTTACTTCCTTTTCTTTTTCTTCAATTTCCCTTCCTTCTTGATAAGTTCAAATTTTTGCCCTCATTTAATATTTAAATTTGGGGATTTAATTGAATTTTCTGTGCTTAAAGATTGATTTAATTAGGATTTGTGATTATTGGATTTATTGAGTAAGTTTGGTAAAAGTGGCGTAAAAATTGATTTTAGTTGCATAAAATATTATTGGATATTTTAACATTTGTTAATGCAGCTGGAATTTATTTTTGGTCAATTAATAATGTGATTTTGAAATATTCAAAGTTACAAAATAAGTCCAAAATCAAGAAATTCTGAAAAAGAATAAATCAGGAGCTAAATGCACCCGCAGATTTTATTTGCACACTCCTTCCTCAAGTGGACCACAAAAACCTGTTCTGCACCCCCAGTTTTCACTAAGTTGCACCCCTCCTACCACTTAAACTCCACTAAACCAGATCATGCCATGTGGCAATCCCCATCTCTTAAAATTAGCCAACCAAAGCAAGCCACGTGGCAACAATCCTTGCACTAACAAGCTGTCCAATGGAAGGCTGCCACGTCATCATCTTCATCTCCTCCATCTCACTCATGAAACCCTAACCCTAATTTCAGCCACCATGACCACCCTCCACGGCAGCCGCCGCCGCCATCTCCGTCAGCCACCATGGAAGTTTGTTTTCCGACCACCATCGCACCTGCAGTGACGCGCAATCTTCGTCAATCACAGAACCTCCATTTTCTCTCCATCATCTTCTTCGTTCACGCCGGAAACAACCTCTTCAGAACGCGCGAACCAGAACGCCATCGCAGCACCTCTTTTAGCCACCATTGACGTTCCGCACACCACGGCGCAGCTACCACAACCACCTCCATCTCCATCGCAGTTCCCGCAGCACCATCTTCTCGCCTCCGCATCCGCAGCGCGCCTCCACCATCTCCACACAAGAACTGCAGCAGTGCCGCCACCACGAATCGCGCACAGCCACGACAACCGCAGCTTCACCACCATCTTCGAACAAGAGCCGCGTCGGAATCCATTTTCGCTGGAAAAGAAGCACCTCGCTGGAGCAGCCGCGCCGTCACAGGGGAGGGAGAAGAGTGTGAGAGTGAAACCCTAATTCTGGAGAGAGAGTACTCTGCGCCACGTGTCAGCATCTGATAGGCAGTCAACTGGTCAAACTCTGGTCAAACTGGTCAAACTCTGGTCAATTCTGTAAAAATGCTTAAATGCGAGGGGCAGAATTGGAAATTGGGGAGGAATTAAGTTGCTAATTAATTAAATAAAAATAAAAGATTTTAGCAACTGACAAATAAAGCCCAAAGTCCAGTTGAAGCCTATACAAAGAGACTTAAGGGAGCAGAGGAACTGACATTTTACAACTTACAGCTTAGACACTTAGAACTCTCTGGTTTTGGCAGATACCATCTCCACCACATCTCTCATTCTTTCTTTTATTTTCTTTCCTTCATCATATTATCATGTATTCCATCAAAGCCATGGAGGGCTAAGCTTTTAGGGTTGATTCCACTGTAATTTCTTAAATGGATTCTGAGGTTAGATGAATTTATATGTTTTGTTATTTTGATTATTGTTGTGGTTTTTGTTTATCTATGTCCTTTGCTTCTTAATCGAATAGAAAATAATGATTTTAAATCTACATGCATGCTAATCATATGAGTTAAAAGGTTTTTAAATTAAATTGAGACTTTACTTTGATTTTGTTTAGAAACTTTCATTTGATTAAATAAGTTTTTGCCAATAATTGAGACTTTAATTTGATTAGAGGTAATTACTTTAACTAAAATTAGTCAAGACTTTACTTTGATTAATTAAGTTTTCTATTTGGTAAAGAAACAAAGGAATAGACATGATTAGGCATAGTAAAATTAATTGAGACTGTACTTTGATTAAATTTACTATGGACAATCTAAACAATTCTCACTTTTAATTGAGACTGTACTTTGATTAAAAGTGAGAACGCCAACAAATTAATTGAGTCTTTACATTGATTGATTTGTAAATCAACAACAATAATTAATTTAACAATAATCTCTAGATAACCAATGAAGAATATTATTTAGAAAAAGCAGTGGAATTGACCTATTTACTATTATTGTGTTTACAATCTTCCGTGTCATTTTATTTGCATATCAAAACCCCCTATTTTTATAATTGCTAGTTTTAATTGCATTTTTAAGAATCAAATATTTGAGATCAATTCCGTATTCGTTGTGAGACGACTCAGGGTTATTTTAACCCTAACTATTTTCTTCACTACAAACTGGCAATACTGAAGTTGCTAAAGTAGTGGTAATTTGATCGCCTAACGACAGCGATATCAAATTTGGCGCCGTTGCCGGGGAATACGGTTAGTATTTCTTTTATTTTGATTCTGTTTTTATTTATTTATTTTATTTTATTTTATTTTTATTTTTATTTCATTTTTATTTTTATTTTTTATTTATTTTACGCATATACGTTTGATATAGTTTGTTATTTTGTAGTATCTAGTTTTCTGTTAATATATTCCAAGCAAAGTTCTATTTTTGTTTTGATTAAGAATTTCTTTTAAGAAATTTTTGAGACTAGATTGGAAAACTCTGTCTAGGAAAGACTTGGTATTTAAGTTGTCCACTGTGACGCACCTCTCTTTCCTGGGAGTAGACCGAACGACATCTTAACTTATTTCTTTCTTGAAATCTTTCTCCAAAACAAGAATAGGAAGAAAAAAACACACAGGGAAACACTTTTCAGGTGGACTGCATAGTGCATGACTCGGGCCAATCCGGGTCAATTTTATCAACTTGATTCAGAACTTGAAAGGAACTTGCGTAAATCACGTAGGAGACTTGATCTCAGGTGTTCTACTGAAGGAGCACCATCATCATCTGAACCTACCACTGAAAGTGTACCACTAGAATCACCACCGGTGATTAACATATCTTCTGATCAATCACCTGAACCAGAAATTCAAGAAGATAGAATGGAAGAAAGAACAATAAGAGAATTGGCTTCACCGGATGCAGCAATTACACAAAACATGTGCATCCAATATCCAGATGGAGAATGTGAGCTTAAGTCTGGGTTAATCCATCTTTTACCCAAATTCCATGGATTAGCAGGAGAAGACCCATACCATCACTTGAAGGAATTTCATGTTGTTTGTTCATCCATGAGACCAACAACAGTGACAGAGGAACATATCAAGCTTAAGGCTTTTCCATTCTCATTGCAAGATGCCGCTAAGAATTGGTTATACTGCCTTCCGCCAGGATCCATCAATACCTGGGAGACTCTGAAAAGATTATTTCTGGAAAAGTTTTTTCCAGTATCTAGAGTTGCTGCTATTCGCAAAGATATTTATGGGATAAGGCAACAAGAAAGAGAAAGTCTTCACGAGTATTGGGAAAGATTCAAAAAGTTGTGTGCTTCCTGTCCTCATCACCAAATAAACGAGCATCTCCTCATTCAATACTTTTATGAGGGATTGAGTATCATGGATAGACAAATAATAGATGCTGCAAGTGGAGGGTCATTGGTGGACAAAACGCCAACAAATGCAAGACAATTAATTGAAACTATGGCATCGAACCATCAACAATTTTCCACAAGGAGTAATTCTATAACTCTATTGAAGGGAACCCATGGAGTAGAAGCTTCGTATGTTGCAGATCACAAGAAATTAGAAGGGAAGTTGGATGACTTAGCAGCCATGGTAAGGACCTTGACAGACTTACAGAAAAAGCCTATCCCTTCTACTTTATGTGGAATTTGTGCTTCTACTAATCATCCTACAGAGGCTTGTTCTATGTTAAAAGAGACCGGGACGTTAGACAATGAACAACCTCAGGCATATGCTACAAATATCTATGGCAATAATAGACCACCTCGGCAGCAATACAACCATGATTTGTCCTCCAACAAGTACAACCCAGATTGGAAGGAATATCCCAGCCAGAAATGGGGAAATCAACAGCCTCAACACCAACAAGTCTATGTTCCACCTCAACAGAGGCAACAACCACAACCAGCGGCAACCTCTGGTGATTCAAACATGGAGGCAATGATGAAAATGATGGCTGACATGATGAAGGGACAAATCAATGAGTTGAAACAGACGATGGAAGCAACCAATCAAAATTTGCAAAATCAGATTGGACAAATGGCGAATGAGTTAAATCAGATGAAGTCTCAACAAGGCTCGAGCAATTTGCCTGCACAAACTGTAATCAACCCGAGAAATGTAAGTGCTATTACTTTAAGATCGGGTAAGCAAATACAAGGTCTTGGGGATGCCCAAGAAGATGAAGATAAGGACAATGAAGTTGTACCTAATGATGAAAGAGGAAGATCAGATGAAGCAACACAAGCAACATCTGAGATGCCTGCACCCAGTGCTAACTCTAGGTTGGTATCCCCTAATACTTCCTCTGAAAATCCTTCTCCTTATTCTCCTCCTCCTCCCTATCCAAACCGTTTGAAACCAAAAACTAAAAAGATGGAGGAGTTAGACAAAGAAATCCTAAATACTTTCAAGAAAGTGGAGATAAACATTCCTTTGTTGGATGCTATTAGACAAATTCCTAAATACGCCAAGTTTCTCAAAGAATTATGTACACATAAAAGGCGTATTATGGACAAAGAGGTAGTGAACATGGGAAGAAATGTCTCTAGCTTAATTAAGAAGCCTGCAATCAGAATGCCGCAAAAGTGTAAGGATCCAGGTATGTTTTCTGTTCCCTGCAATATAGGAAGTACTAAGTTTGACAATGCTATGTTAGATTTAGGAGCTTCTATTAATGTAATGCCTTTATCTGTTTTTACTTCACTTCATCTTGGACCTCTTAAGTCTACTAGTGTGGTCATTCAGTTGGCCAACCGTAGCACAGTTAACCCTGCAGGTGTGCTAGAAGATGTGCTTGTCCGTGTGGACAAGTTAATTTTTCCTGCAGATTTCTATATCTTAGACATGAAGGATGATGAAGGAATGAGTTCAACCACAATCATCTTGGGAAGACCATTCATGATGACAGCACGTACCAAGATAGACGTGCATGCAGGATCCTTGACTATGGAGATAGGAGATGAGAAGGTGCAGTTCAACGTGCTAGAAGCCATGAAGCACCCAATTGAAGACCATTCTTTGTTTTGTATTGATTTATTGAGTAATGTAGTGAACAATTATGCTTTTGGACTTTTGGACGTTTTATCTGGTTTTTCTTCTTCTTTGGGTTTTTCTTTTTCGAATGTTTCAGGCTCAATTTTAGACGAAAGAGAAAATTTTAAAACAGGTGATGTTGAGGACGCGGTGTCACTATTTGATACCTCTGTGGCATCCAAGTGTGATGCTGAGGTGGCTGAAATTACCTTAGGCAATAAAATGTTGCCATCTGTGGAACAGCCACCCACTTTGGAGTTGAAACCTTTACCATCTCATTTGAAATATGTTTATCTTGAGAGGGATGGGAAACTCCCTGTTATTATATCTGCCTTGCTTACTGATGAGCAGGAACAAAAGCTATTGCAGGTTATCAAAGATCACAAGCGAGCAATAGGCTGGACTTTGGCAGATATTCCTGGTATTAGTCCTTCTTTCTGCATGCACAGAATACTCTTGGAGGAGGATGCTAAGCCAGTGAGGCAACCTCAGAGGAGACTGAATCCTCAACTGATGGAGGTTGTGAAGAAAGAAGTCACCAAGTTGCTACAAGCAGGTATTATATATCCCATTTCTGACAGCACTTGGGTGAGTCCTGTACATGTGGTCCCCAAGAAATCTGGGATCACCGTGGTCAAGAATGAGAAGAACGAGTTGATTCCTACTCGTATTCAGAATAGCTGGAGGGTCTGTATTGATTATAGAAGACTAAACCAGGCCACCAGGAAGGACCACTTTCCTTTACCATTCATGGACCAGATGTTAGATCGATTGGCAGGTAAGTCTCATTACTGTTTTCTTGATGGATTCTCTGGGTATTTTCAGATTTGTATTGCCCCAGAGGATCAACATAAGACTACTTTTACTTGTCCATTCGGTACATATGCTTATAGGAAAATGCCATTTGGCCTTTGCAATGCTCCTGGAACATTTCAACGATGTATGATGAGTATTTTTACAGATTTGTTGGAGCATTGTATTGAGGTTTTTATGGATGATTTTAGTGTATATGGTTCATCTTTTGATCACTGCTTGTCTAATCTTGCTAGAGTCTTGGAGAGATGTGAAGAAACTAACCTTGTTCTAAATTTTGAAAAATGTCATTTTATGGTGGAACAAGGTATAGTTTTAGGTCACGTTGTTTCCAAGAATGGTATATCTGTAGATCCTGCTAAAATTGATATTATTTCACAATTGCCTTACCCCTCTTCTGTGAAAGAGGTTCGATCTTTTCTTGGACATGCAGGATTTTACAGGAGGTTTATCAAGGACTTCAGCAAGATAGCCAACCCTCTCTCCAATTTGTTGCAAAAGGATATAGTATTTGACTTTGGAGAGAGGTGCAAAGATGCGTTTGATACATTGAAAAAGGCGCTTACCACCACTCCTATCATCCAGCCACCTGACTGGACATTACCGTTCGAGTTGATGTGTGATGCATCAAACTTTGCAGTAGGAGCGGTGCTTGCACAAAAAGATGGGAAGCTATCACATGTGATATATTATGCTTCCAGAACATTTGATACAGCGCAGGCCAACTACACCACGACTAAGAAGGAATTATTGGCTGTTGTGTTTACCTTGGACAAATTCAGACCGTATATACTTGGTTCCAAGGTAATTGTTTATACTGATCATGCAGCATTAAAATTCCTTCTGAAGAAAGCAGATTCGAAACCAAGGTTGATCAGATGGATGCTACTGCTCCAAGAGTTTGACATTGAGATTCTAGACAGAAGTGGAGCACATAACTTGGTAGCCGATCATCTTAGCAGGATTGAAAATGGAGAAGATAACATTCCTATTAAGGATGACTTTCCTGATGAAGTCCTCCTAGCATTGACTGCTGTGAAAGGTATGTTTCCTGAACCTTGGTTTGCTGACATTATTAATTATTTGGTTGTTTCTGCTATTCCTCCTTCCTTCTCCAAATATGAAAGAATCAAGCTAAAAAGTAAGGCAAAGTACTATATCTGGGAAGACCCAATTTTATGGCGCATTGGTAGTGACCAAGTCATAAGGAGGTGTGTTCCAGATATCGAGATACCTCATGTGCTTGAGTTCTGTCATTCATCTCCTTTTGGTGGACATTATGGCACACAAAGAACAGGTAGGAAGGTGTTGGATTGTGGATTATATTGGCCTACTATTTTTAAAGATGCACAGAGGGTATATGAAAATTGTGAGCAGTGCCAAAGGGCGGCCAGATCCATTACAAGAAGGGATGAAATGCCTCAACAACCCATGCTATATTGTGAGGTATTTGATATTTGGGGTATTGATTTTATGGGTCCTTTTCCTCCTTCTTTTGGGTTTTCTTATATTTTGCTTGTAGTAGACTATGTCTCCAAATGGGTGGGTGACACATCGCATTGCTACACCATATCACCCCCAAACCAATGGACAAGCAGAGATCTCTAACAGAGAGATTAAAAAGATACTAGAGAAAGTAGTGAAGCCTAGTCGAAAGGATTGGGCCACAAGATTGGATGAAGCACTTTGGGCCACAGGACAGCCTACAAAACACCTATAGGTATGTCACCTTTCAGGGTGGTTTTTGGAAAGGCTTGTCATCTACCTGTGGAGATTGAACATCGGGCCTATTGGGCCGTGAAAGCATGCAACTTGGATTTGGAAGAAGCAGGAAATGAGCGAAAGCTTCAGTTGCAAGAACTAGAGGAGATTAGGCTAGCAGCCTATGAAAATTCAAAGTTCTACAAAGAGAAAACCAAGAAGTTCCATGACCAAAAGCTTGTGGCTAGAAAGGATTTCAAGGTAGGCCAAAAGGTGTTACTATACAAATCCAAGCTTGGTCACATGAGTGGTAAGTTGCGTTCTACTTGGGAAGGACCATACATTGTTACAGAAGTCTTCCCTTATGGAGCAGTGGAGATCAAGGAAGAATCTTCAGCAAGAACTTTTAAAGTTAATGGGCATTGTCTTCGGATATTCAATGAAAATCAAGATATGTTGAACAAGACGATGGATGGGATGAACTTGACTTCTCCCTCATACCTTCCACCTTGAGGAGGTAAGTACACTTCATACTTTTTCTTTGCATTTTATACATATTGAATACATTGAGGACAATGCATGGATAAAGTGTGGGGGTGTGGGGAGATTTTCCCCCTTTTCTGTTTTCGTTTTCTATTTGTTTTGTTTTTCCTTTTCTAATTTTGTTTTCTGTTTGTTTTTATAAAAAAAAAAAGTTTCTGCTTTCAATAAAACATATTGACATTGGATTTTTGGATTTGATTTACTAATTGGAACGATCATAATTCTGGGAAAATGAAAGTCATGTGCTATGAATGGATTGTTTCTGTGGTTTACTGATTGAGTTGATTTGAGAGTTTCTGGAATAAATCTTTTGTGAAAGAGTTTTTGACCTTGTGAGTTTTGAGCTTTATTGTAAGGATGAACTACCATGTGTCATTCCTATTTTTCTTGTGTGATTTGCTCATGTCTTGTTGGTACTCAAATGTTTAGCTTGATTATGTTGTTTTGCATCTTAGGTGAACATGCATGATTTGATATGACTGAGGCATTTCTTGTTTTTAGCTACTTGGCCAAATAAGCTAACCATGACATTGATCCATTGGTAGCCCCTTGAGCTTAAACCTTTTTTCTTGTTTTGAGCATATTGTTAAACCTTAAAAAGAAAAAGACCATGTTTGTCCTTACCTTAGGGAGAAAGAAGGAGCTAGTGGATTATGTTGAGATTGGTTGAGGAATAAAGTGTGGGGGTGAGTATTTCCCCACAAAGTTGTAAAAATGGCAAAAAGGAAAATAATTGTGGATGACAGAGTGTTGTAATGAAAAATGATTGCTGTCTGAAAAAGAGCAACAAAGGATAAAAGAAAAAAAGAAAAAAAAAACTAAGAAAAAAAGGGATTGTTTTTGAAACTATGCTCCATAACTCTTTCTTCCTTACTATTTCAAAAACACACAAATCCTAAAGTTTTATTTCCTACCTTTGCCTTGGCCTCATTATAACCTGTGAAAAGTCCTCATGATTTTTGAATGCATGTTTTCTGAAAGCTGTGAATATTAGAGTCTTGCTAAGCATTGAGAGTGTTTACTTGCATGGGTATTTTGAGTGAAAACACAAGCCAAAACACTTGAGCGAATCTTGGTGAGAAAATATATATTTAACTTGAGTGTTTCTCTTTCATAGTTGATTATCTGGTAAACTCAAAAGATTAACTCATGTGTGAAAAACATAATTTTATCCATTTGTTTGTGCATGACAATATGATTTCTAGAAGATTGATCTGTTTTCATTTGTATTCATTTCTTTAATCCACTGAAAATATGGAATTAAAGACCTCAGAATAGAGTTTTGAAATTGTTCAATTTTGCCCAGGAGTGCAAAAGGATAAGTGTGGGTGTGTGATAAGTTTAAATTTTTGCCCTCATTTAATATTTAAATTTGGGGATTTAATTGAATTTTTTGTGCTTAAAGATTGATTTAATTAGTGATGAGTGCGTATTTTTGCCCTCATTTAATGTTTAATTCTGGGTATTTAATTGAATTTGTGTGCTTAAAGAGTGATTTAATTGATAATTCTGATAATTAGGTTGTTTGAGCTTGTGTGATAAAAATGTCTTAAAAAGTGATTTTTAGCTGCATAAATTATTTTGGATATTTTAACGTTTGTTGATGCAGCTGAAGTTAAGTTTTAAGCTCATTTAGAGGTGTGGAAATAAATTGATTAAAGCTTCATGATACCTTAAAGATAAATCAAAGAATAAGAAATTATCAAAAGCACAAAAATTCAGGCCAAGCATTACATGAAGACGGCAAGAAAAGCTTGAAAAAGTGAAGAAGTTTGGCTAAACCAAGAAGAGAGGAAAGAAAAATTGGACCTTGCGGTTTTCTTTATCTTTATGATAGAAGATAATTTGGTAAAATATATCTTTAGATATTTTTAAATAATTATTTTATTTAATTATATCATAAAATATTAAAAGATAATAACTACCAAATCTTTTTAAATATGACAAGATCTTTTTGAATCTTTTAGTTCCACAACAAACAAATATATCTTGAAGATATTGGATTATTTAGAAGATAATTTAAGGAGATTGCAAAGGGTTGATTTGGAAAATTAATACAAATATTAATTGGTGATAATTTATCATATATCTTTAAGTAATTAATTAATTTAATTATATTAGATATTGATATTATCAACCAATTATATTTGTCAAATAGTCTATATCTCTCCAAGTATTTTTAAATATTTATATTTATCTTTATTTCAAAAGATATTTGAGAGATTTTAGCAACAGAAAAGCCCAGTCCAATTCCTATATAAAGAGACCAAGGGAGAAGTAGAAAACAAGCTCGGGACTTCGGAGTTTTGGAACCCTTAGGGGTGCCTAATTTCGTTTCCTTTCTCTCTCTTTTCTTCTCTCTATTCTTCTTTTTATTTTGTATTCCATGAATTGCTAAACTTCTTGGGGTGATTCCATTGTAATTTCATTATGGATTCTGAGGTTAGAATGAATTAATTTCTTTGTTCTTTTTATTATTGTTGAGGTTTTAATTTATCTATGTTTTTTATCTTTGAATCACATAAAAAGTAATGATTTTAGATCTATATGCATATTGATCATATGAGTCAAGGGTTTTTAAATTTAATTGAGACTTTACTTTGATTTTATTTAGAAACTTTCATATGATTAAATGAGTTTTTACCAATAATTGAGACTTTACTTTGATTAAAGGTATTTACTCTAACGAAAATTAATTGAGACTTTACTTTGATTAATTAAGCTTTTTATTTGGTGAGGAGATAAAAGAATAGACATGATTAGGCATAGTAAAATTTGATTGAGACTGTACTTTGATTGAATTTACTATGGATAATCTAAAAGTTCTCACTTTTAATTGAGACTGTACTTTGGTTAAAAGTGAGAATGCCAACAAATTAATTGAGACTTTACATTGATTAATTTGTAAATCTATAACAATAATTAATTGAGCAATAGTCTTTAGATAGCCGATGATGAATCTATTTTGAAAAAGCAATGGAATCAATCTATTTTCTTTACTATTGTTTTTATTTCTTTTTATCTTTTAAATTTTATTTCTATCTGCGTTTATCTTAATCCCCATATTTTTATTATTTTATTTGACTAACTCTTTTGTATAGAATTTATAAGAACTAATTTGTTAAAAATCAATTCCGTGTTCGTTGGGAGACGACTTTGGGTTACTTTACCCTTACTATTTTGTTGACTATTTTCTTAACAATACTGAAGTTGTTATAGATAAGTAGTATTAATTTGATCGCGTCAACGACAGCGTTATCAAATTTGAAAATGTGTATTTTCTCACCAAAATTCTCTCAAGTGTTTTGGCTTGTGTTTTCACTCAAAATACTCATGTAAGCAAACTCTCATAATACTTAACAAGACTCTAATATTCACAAAGTTTCAGAAAATATGCATTCAAAGATCTTGAGGACTTTTCACAGGTTATAACAGGGCCAAGGCAAAGGTAGGAAAATTTTTAAGACTCTTGGGTTTTTGAAATAGTAATGTAGGAAGAATAATGGAGCATAATTTCAAAAACAAGTCTTTTTCGTTTATTGCTTTGTTGCTCTCTTTTTTTTTATAGAAAGCAATTATTTCAACACTTTTTCATCAACAATTTTTCCTTTTGCCATTTTTATTAATTTGTGGGTGAGGTACTCACCCACACACTTTATTCCTCAACCATTCCTGAACATAATCCATTAGCTCCTTCTTTCTTCCTAAGGTAGAATATGGTCTTTTTCTTTTCAAGGTTATGCAATAGGCTTAAAACAAGAAAAAGAGGTTTAAAGCTCAAAGGGGCTACCAATGGATTAATATCAAGGTGGGCTTATTTGGCCAAGTAGCTAAAACAAAAAAAATGCCTCAGTCATATCAAATCATGCATATTCACCTAAGATGCAGAACAAAAGAGTCAAGTTAAACATTTGAGTATAAACAAACATGAGCAAGTCACTCAAGAAAAAATATAGGAATGGCACATGGTGGTCCATCCTTTGCATTAAGGCTCAAGACTCACAAGGTCAAATTCTTTCACAAAAGATTTAATCAAGAAATTCTCAAATCAACTCATTTAGCAAATCATAGAAATAGTCCACTCATACCAACATGACTTTTATTTTTCTAGAATTATGATCATCCCAATTATTGAATCAAATCCCAAAATCCAATGTCAATATGTTTTATTGAAAGCAGGGAAATATTTTTGGTGGATTTCTTATGAGACATTGTTTAAAAGTTTCACTTAGTAAAAAGTTAATACTTTCACAATTTTCTCAAAAATAAATCACAATTTTTTTAATGAAAACAAAAACAAAAAATTGAAAAACACAAAAAAGAAAAAGCCTACCTACAGTTTGTCTCCCCCACACTTATTTCAAAAAAAATGTCCTTGATGGACTTATTTTGGGGAGGAAATGGAAATTTTTTTTGATTTCTGGCTCAATCTGGCCATATGTCAAAATTTATTTTCTTTAATTTTATAAAGTACAAGTCATCTTGTACAATTTTATTAAAGAAAACAAAAACACATATTTTTGAAATTTTTTTAATATTTTTAAAATTAAAAACAAAAACAAAAAACAAACATGCATGCAAATTAACTTTTCTATCAACAATGATTTCAAAAGAATTTGAATATAAGCTTTTTACCTGTTGTAGCAACCTTTCTTCTTTTTCTGGTGTTGTTGACTCTGTTGCTTCATCATTAACCAAGTCAGTTGCAATAGTAGATGCTTCAGCTGCATCTTCTAATACTGTTGGCTCTTCAACTGCACTTGGACATGGAGCATCATCAACATATCCATCAGTAGATATGTTTGTGTGAGAATCTTTAATTTCTTCATCAACTTCAGCAAAATCCTTAATATGTCCATCAGTAGACATATTATTATGAAAATCATTATATCCATCAGTAGATATATCAATGTGATGTGATTCCGCTATTGGTTTTTCCGACTGATTTTGCAAGCTTTGTGTGGCGGCATTTATCATCTCTTTCTGATCTGTCTGATTCATCTTCATCATTTCAGTCATCATATTCATCATATCTTCCAAAGTGACCTTTCTATCTGTATCATTCATTAGCTGACTCAAATCTTCAGACATTTGTTCAGCTCTGATGGCCAACTTCAGAAGCACATCTTTGATTTCATGACGAAGTTTGTTAAAATCTGGATTTTCAGGAAATCTTTGATGGGGTTGAGGGGTAGTATTAACAGTTACAAGTA
Source organism: Vigna unguiculata (assembly GCF_004118075.2). Lineage (NCBI taxonomy): Eukaryota > Viridiplantae > Streptophyta > Magnoliopsida > Fabales > Fabaceae > Vigna > Vigna unguiculata. The sequence continues at coordinate 14,595 of NW_021011157.1, read as the reverse complement.
ATTCTATGAAGTTGTTCTTACTTGCATCCCTCAACATATCAGACAATATTTGCTTATTTTCATACCACTCTTGCTCAATATCTCTGCATCGTTGATCAACTCGCAACCTTTCATCCATGGACTCTTATTTCTCTATAACTTCACCCATTAGTATCATAACTTCTTTGTAGGATGGTCCATTCGTTGCTTCAAATTGCTGTGGTGGTACATATTGTTGCTGAAAACTATTTGGAACATATGATTGCTGAGGTGGACACTCAGAATATGGTTGTTGCTCATATCCCAAAAAAGATGATCTAGGATATAGATCATTAAATTGTCGTAAAGTTAACCCACTTGTATCAGGTGCAGAAGTAGGTGTGACAATTTGTTGCTGATAATCATATGAATCACGTGGTTGCTGTGGATAGTAATCATAATTCACTTGAAAATCACACTGTTGATTATTTTCATATGAAAAACTATTTTGCATTTTTGAAAGAGGTTTTCTGAAAAGAAATAAGTTGAAAGCTTGTTGAGTAGACTTCCAAGAAAGAGAGGTGCGTCTCAATGGACAACTTAAGTACCTTGTCTTTCCTTAGCCAAAGTGTTTCCCAACTAGTTTCACAAATTTCCCAACAAAAATCCTCAAACAAAAATGATGCTTAAAAAAAAATAATAAAGTAACTAAAAAAATAACTAAAGAAAATAAAATAAATGTTAGAAAAAAAATTTGAGAAAAGAAAATGTTAGTGATAAACAAAAATAAAAATAAAAATAAAAATAAAATCAAAAGAATAAAAATAAAACTAAGAACTAAAATGATAAAAATTCTAACCGTGTTCCCCGGCAACGGCGCCAAATTTGATAACGCTGTCGTTGACGCGATCAAATTAATACTACTTATCTATAACAACTTCAGTATTGTTAAGAAAATAGTCAACAAAATAGTAAGGGTAAAGTAACCCAAAGTCGTCTCCCAACGAACACGGAATTGATTTTTAACAAATTAGTTCTTATAAATTCTATACAAAAGAGTTAGTCAAATAAAATAATAAAAATATGGGGATTAAGATAAACGCAGATAGAAATAAAATTTAAAAGATAAAAAGAAATAAAAACAATAGTAAAGAAAATAGATTGATTCCATTGCTTTTTCAAAATAGATTCATCATCGGCTATCTAAAGACTATTGCTCAATTAATTATTGTTATAGATTTACAAATTAATCAATGTAAAGTCTCAATTAAGTTGTTGGCGTTCTCACTTTTAACCAAAGTACAGTCTCAATTAAAAGTGAGAACTTTTAGATTATCCATAGTAAATTCAATCAAAGTACAGTCTCAATCAAATTTTACTATGCCTAATCATGTCTATTCTTTTATCTCCTCACCAAATAAAAAGCTTAATTAATCAAAGTAAAGTCTCAATTAATTTTCGTTAGAGTAAATACCTTTAATCAAAGTAAAGTCTCAATTATTGGTAAAAACTCATTTAATCATATGAAAGTTTCTAAATAAAATCAAAGTAAAGTCTCAATTAAATTTAAAAACCCTTGACTCATATGATCAATATGCATATAGATCTAAAATCATTACTTTTTATGTGATTCAAAGATAAAAAACATAGATAAATTAAAACCTCAACAATAATAAAAAGAACAAAGAAATTAATTCATTCTAACCTCAGAATCCATAATGAAATTACAATGGAATCACCCCAAGAAGTTTAGCAATTCATGGAATACAAAATAAAAAGAAGAATAGAGAGAAGAAAAGAGAGAGAAAGGAAACGAAATTAGGCACCCCTAAGGGTTCCAAAACTCCGAAGTCCCGAGCTTGTTTTCTACTTCTCCCTTGGTCTCTTTATATAGGAATTGGACTGGGCTTTTCTGTTGCTAAAATCTCTCAAATATCTTTTGAAATAAAGATAAATATAAATATTTAAAAATACTTGGAGAGATATAGACTATTTGACAAATATAATTGGTTGATAATATCAATATCTAATATAATTAAATTAATTAATTACTTAAAGATATATGATAAATTATCACCAATTAATATTTGTATTAATTTTCCAAATCAACCCTTTGCAATCTCCTTAAATTATCTTCTAAATAATCCAATATCTTCAAGATATATTTGTTTGTTGTGGAACTAAAAAGATTCAAAAAGATCTTGTCATATTTAAAAAGATTTGGTAGTTATTATCTTTTAATATTTTATGATATAATTAAATAAAATAATTATTTAAAAATATCAAATAAAATATCTAAAGATATATTTTACCAAATTATCTTCTATCATAAAGATAAAGAAAACCGCAAGGTCCAATTTTTCTTTCCTCTCTTCTTGGTTTAGCCAAACTTCTTCACTTTTTCAAGCTTTTCTTGCCGTCTTCATGTAATGCTTGGCCTGAATTTTTGTGCTTTTGATAATTTCTTATTCTTTGATTTATCTTTAAGGTATCATGAAGCTTTAATCAATTTATTTCCACACCTCTAAATGAGCTTAAAACTTAACTTCAGCTGCATCAACAAACGTTAAAATATCCAAAAATAATTTATGCAGCTAAAAATCACTTTTTAAGACATTTTTATCACACAAGCTCAAACAACCTAATTATCAGAATTATCAATTAAATCACTCTTTAAGCACACAAATTCAATTAAATACCCAGAATTAAACATTAAATGAGGGCAAAAATACGCACTCATCAATTAGGATTTGTGATTATTGGATTTATTGAGTAAGTTTGGTAAAAGTGGCGTAAAAATTAATTTTAGTTGCATAAAATATTATTGGATATTTTAACGTTTGTTAATGCAGCTGGAATTTATTTTTGGTCAATTAATAATGTGATTTTGAAATATTCAAAGTTACAAAATAAGTCCAAAATCAAGAAATTCTGAAAAAGAATAAATCAGGAGCTAAATGCACCCCCAGATTTTATTTGCACACTCCTTCCTCAAGTGGACCACAAAAACCTGTTCTGCACCCCTAGTTTTCACTAAGTTGCACCCCTCCTACCACTTAAACTCCACTAAACCAGATCATGCCATGTGGCAATCCCCATCTCTTAAAATTAGCCAACCAAAGCAAGCCACGTGGCAACAATCCTTGCATTAACAAGCTGTCCAATGGAAGGCTGCCACGTCATCATTTTCATCTCCTCCATCTCACTCATGAAACCCTAACCCTAATTTCAGCCACCATGACCACCCTCCACGGCAGCCGCCGCCGCCATCTCCGTCAGCCACCATGGAAGTTTGTTTTCTGACCACCATCGCACCTGCAGCGACGCGCAATCTTCGTCAATCACAACACCTCCATTTTCTTTCCATCATCTTCTTCGTTCATGCCGGAAACAGCCTCTTCAGAACGCGCGAACCAGAACGCCATCGCAGCACCTCTTTTAGCCACCATTGACGTTCCGCACACCACGGTGCAGCTACCACAACCACCTCCATCTCAATCGCAGTTCCCGCAGCACCATCTTCTCGCCTCCGCATCTGCAGCGTGCCTCCACCATCTCCACATAAGAACTGCAGTAGTGCCGCCACCACGAATCGTGCATAGCCACGACAACCGCAGCTTCACCACCATCTTCGAACAAGAGCCGCGTCGGAATCCATTTTCGCCGGAAAAGAAGCACCTCACCGGAGCAGCCGCGCCGTCACAAGGGAGGGAGAAGAGTGTGAGAGTGAAACCCTAATTCTGGAGAGAGAGTACTCTGCGCCACGTGTCAGTATCTGATAGGCAGTCAACTGGTCAAACTCTGGTCAAACTGGTCAAACTCTGGTCAATTCTGTAAAAATGCTTAAATGCGAGGGGCAGAATTGGAAATTGGACAGGAATTAAGTTGCTAATTAATTAAATAAAAATAAAAGATTTTAGCAACTGACAGATAAAGCCCAAAGTCCAGTTGAAGCCTATATAAAGAGACTTAAGGGAGCAGAGGAACTGACATTTTACAACTTACAGCTTAGACACTTAGAACTCTCTAGTTTTGGCAGATACCATCTCCACCACATCTCTCATTCTTTCTTTTATTTTCTTTCCTTCATCATATTATCATGTATTCCATCAAAGCCATGGAGGGCTAAGCTTTTAGGGTTGATTCCACTGTAATTTCTTAAATGGATTCTGAGGTTAGATGAATTTATATGTTTTGTTATTTTGATTATTGTTGTGGTTTTTGTTTATCTATGTCCTTTGCTTCTTAATCGAATAGAAAATAATGATTTTAAATCTACATGCATGCTAATCATATGAGTTAAAAGGTTTTTAAATTAAATTGAGACTTTACTTTGATTTTGTTTAGAAACTTTCATTTGATTAAATAAGTTTTTGCTAATAATTGAGACTTTAATTTGATTAGAGGTAATTACTTTAACTAAAATTAGTCAAGACTTTACTTTGATTAATTAAGTTTTCTATTTGGTAAAGAAACAAAGGAATAGACATGATTAGGCATAGTAAAATTAATTGAGACTGTACTTTGATTAAATTTACTATGGACAATCTAAACAATTCTCACTTTTAATTGAGACTGTACTTTGATTAAAAGTGAGAACGCCAACAAATGAATTGAGTCTTTACATTGATTGATTTGTAAATCAACAACAATAATTAATTTAACAATAATCTCTAGATAACCAATGAAGAATCTTATTTAGAAAAAGCAGTGGAATTGACCTATTTACTATTATTGTGTTTACAATCTTCCGTGTCATTTTATTTGCATATCAAAACCCCCTATTTTTATAATTGCTAGTTTTAAATGCATTTTTAAGAATCAAATATTTGAGATCAATTTCGTATTCGTTGTGAGACGACTCAGGGTTATCTTAACCCTAACTATTTTCTTCACTACAAACTGGCAATACTGAAGTTGCTAAAGTAGTGGTAATTTGATCGCCTAACGACAGCGATATCAAATTTGCTGCAGTTTATTTTTCTTCTTTTTCTATTATTTCTTTTTATATTTTCTCTTTCAACGTATGTTGATCCTTCTTGGCTTGTCTTGGTGTCATAAATTTCAACTTCATTTCATGTCCCTCATGCCTCAAATAAAGGGAACGTTCATCAAGATTGAGCTTTGTAAAATGAAGCCATGCCCATCTCAAAAGAAGATGACAAGGGTTCGTGGGAGCAATATCACATTATACTTCTTTCACACATTGTATTGTACTGAATTTGATCCTTGCCTGATTCGGATGAAAGCTTGTTGGTAACTTGAGTTTCTCCACCAATCTTTGGCTTACAACATTCTTGTCGCTTTCGTAAACGAATGCAACTAAACATGGGTGGCTTTCGATTAAACACCTTGTTCTCTACTACTTCTTCCATAATCTTTTTCTTTACTTCTTTTCTTTTTCTTCAATTTCCCTTCCTTCTGCAATTTATTTTTCTTCTTTTCTATTCTTTCTTTTTATATTTTCTCCTTCAACGTATGTTAATCCTTCTTGGCTTGGCTTGGTGTCATGAATTTCAATTTCATTTCATATCCCTCATGCCTCAAACAAAGGGAACATTCATCAAGATTGAGCTTTTTAAAATGAAACCATGCCCATCTCAAAAGAAGATGACAAGAGTTCATGGGAACAATATCACATAATACTTCTTTAAACATTGTCCTGTACTGAATTTGATCCTTGCTTGATTCGGATGAAACTTTGTTGGTAACTTGAGTTTCTCCACCAATCTTTGGCTTACAACATTCTTGTCGCTTTCGTAAACGAATGCAACTAAACATGGGTGGCTTTCGATTAAACACCTTGTTCTCTACTTCCTTTTCCATAATGTTTTTCTTTACTTCCTTTTCTTTTTCTTCAATTTCCCTTCCTTCTGCAGTTTATTTTTCTTCTTTTTCTATTCTTTTTTTTCTATTTTCTCCTTTAACATATGTTGATCCTTCTTGGCTTGTCTTGGTGTCATAAATTTCAACTTCATTTCATGTCCCTCATGCCTCAAATAAAGGGAACGTTCATCAAGATGAGCGTTTTAAAATGAACCCATGCCCATCTCAAAAGATGATGACAAGAGTTCGTGGGAGCAATATCACATAATACTTCTTTCACAATTGTCATGTACTGAATTTGATCCTTGCTTGATTCGGTGAAAGCTTGTTGGTAACTTAGTTTCTCCACCAATCTTTGGCTTACAACATTGTTGTCGCTTTCGTAAACGAATGCAACTAAACATGGGTGGCCTTCGATTAAACACCTTGTTCTCTACTACCTTTTCCATAATCTTTTTCTTTACTTCCTTTTCTTTTTCTTCAATTTCCCTTCCTTCTGCAGTTTATTTTTCTTCTTTTTCTATTCTTTCTTTTTTATTTTCTCCTTCAACGTATGTTGATCCTTCTTGGCTTGTCTTGGTGTCATGAATTTCAACTTCATTTCATGTCCCTCATGCCTCAAATAAAGGGAACATTCATCAAGATTGAGCGTTTTAAAATGAACCATGCCCATCTCAAAAGAAGATGACAAGAGTTCATGGGAACAATATCACATAATACTTCTTTCACACATTGTCCTGTACTGAATTTGATCCTTGCTTGATTCGGATGAAAGCTTGTTGGTAACTTGAGTTTCTCCACCAATCTTTGGCTTACAACATTTTGTCGCTTTCGTAAACGAATGCAACTAAACATGGGTGGCTTTCGATTAAACACCTTGTTCTCTACTACCTTTTCCATAATCTTTTTCTTTACTTCCTTTTCTTTTTCTTCAATTTCCCTTCCTTCTGCAGTTTATTTTTCTTCTTTTCTATTCTTTCTTTTTCTATTTTCTCCTTCAACGTATGTTGATCCTTCTTGGCTTGTCTTGGTGTCATAAATTTCAACTTCATTTCATGTCCCTCATGCCTCAAATAAAGGGAACGTTCATCAAGATTGAGCGTTTTAAAATGAACCATGCCCATCTCAAAAGAAGATGACAAGAGTTCGTGGGAGCAATATCACATAATACTTCTTTCACACATTGTCTGTACTGAATTTGATCCTTGCTTGATTCGGATGAAAGCTTGTTGGTAACTTGAGTTTCTCCACCAATCTTTGGCTTACAACATTGTTGTCGCTTTCGTAAACGAATGCAACTAAACATGGGTGGCTTTCGATTAAACACCTTGTTCTCTACTACCTTTTCCATAATCTTTTTCTTTACTTCCTTTTCTTTTTCTTCAATTTCCCTTCCTTCTGCAGTTTATTTTTCTTCTTTTTCTATTCTTTCTTTTTCTATTTTCTCCTTCAACGTATGTTGATCCTTCTTGGCTTGTCTTGGTGTCATAAATTTCAACTTCATTTCATGTCCCTCATGCCTCAAATAAAGGGAACATTCATCAAGATTGAGCGTTTTAAAATGAAACCATGCCCATCTCAAAAGAAGATGACAAGAGTTCATGGGAACAATATCACATAATACTTCTTTCACACATTGTCCTGTACTGAATTTGATCCTTGCTTGATTCGGATGAAAGCTTGTTGGTAACTTGAGTTTCTCCACCAATCTTTGGCTTACAACATTTTGTCGCTTTCGTAAACGAATGCAACTAAACATGGGTGGCTTTCGATTAAACACCTTGTTCTCTACTACCTTTTCCATAATCTTTTTCTTTACTTCCTTTTCTTTTTCTTCAATTTCCCTTCCTTCTGCAGTTTATTTTTCTTCTTTTTCTATTCTTTCTTTTTCTATTTTCTCCTTCAACGTATGTTGATCCTTCTTGGCTTGTCTTGGTGTCATAATTTCAACTTCATTTCATGTCCCTCATGCCTCAAATAAAGGGAACGTTCATCAAGATTGAGCTTTTAAAATGAACCATGCCCATCTCAAAAGAAGATGACAAGAGTTCGTGGGAGCAATATCACATAATACTTCTTTCACACATTGTCTGTACTGAATTTGATCCTTGCTTGATTCGGATGAAAGCTTGTTGGTAACTTGAGTTTCTCCACCAATCTTTGGCTTACAACATTGTTGTCGCTTTCGTAAACGAATGCAACTAAACATGGGTGGCTTTCGATTAAACACCTTGTTCTCTACTACCTTTTCCATAATCTTTTTCTTTACTTCCTTTTCTTTTTCTTCAATTTCCCTTCCTTCTGCAGTTTATTTTTCTTCTTTTCTATTCTTTCTTTTTCTATTTTCTCTTCAACGTATGTTGATCCTTCTTGGCTTGTCTTGGTGTCATAAATTTCAACTTCATTTCATGTCCCTCATGCCTCAAATAAAGGGAACGTTCATCAAGATTGAGCGTTTTAAAATGAACCATGCCCATCTCAAAAGAAGATGACAAGAGTTCATGGGAACAATATCACATAATACTTCTTTCACACATTGTCCTGTACTGAATTTGATCCTTGCTTGATTCGGATGAAAGCTTGTTGGTAACTTGAGTTTCTCCACCAATCTTTGGCTTACAACATTGTTGTCGCTTTCGTAAACGAATGCAACTAAACATGGGTGGCTTTCGATTAAACACCTTGTTCTCTACTACCTTTTCCATAATCTTTTTCTTTACTTCCTTTTCTTTTTCTTCAATTTCCCTTCCTTCTGCAGTTTATTTTTCTTCTTTTTCTATTCTTTCTTTTTCTATTTTCTCCTTCAACGTATGTTGATCCTTCTTGGCTTGTCTTGGTGTCATAAATTTCAACTTCATTTCATGTCCCTCATGCCTCAAATAAAGGGAACGTTCATCAAGATTGAGCGTTTAAAATGAACCATGCCCATCTCAAAAGAAGATGACAAGAGTTCGTGGGAGCAATATCACATAATACTTCTTTCACACATTGTCCTGTACTGAATTTGATCCTTGCTTGATTCGGATGAAAGCTTGTTGGTAACTTGAGTTTCTCCACCAATCTTTGGCTTACAACATTGTTGTCGCTTTCGTAAACGAATGCAACTAAACATGGGTGGCTTTCGATTAAACACCTTGTTCTCTACTACCTTTTCCATAATCTTTTTCTTTACTTCCTTTTCTTTTCTTCAATTTCCCTTCCTTCTGCAGTTTATTTTTCTTCTTTTTCTATTCTTTCTTTTTCTATTTTCTCCTTCAACGTATGTTGATCCTTCTTGGCTTGTCTTGGTGTCATAATTTCAACTTCATTTCATGTCCCTCATGCCTCAAATAAAGGGAACATTCATCAAGATTGAGCGTTTTAAAATGAAACCATGCCCATCTCAAAAGAAGATGACAAGAGTTCATGGGAACAATATCACATAATACTTCTTTCACACATTGTCCTGTACTGAATTTGATCCTTGCTTGATTCGGATGAAAGCTTGTTGGTAACTTGAGTTTCTCCACCAATCTTTGGCTTACAACATTGTTGTCGCTTTCGTAAACGAATGCAACTAAACATGGGTGGCTTCGATTAAACACCTTGTTCTCTACTACCTTTTCCATAATTTTTTCTTTACTTCCTTTTCTTTTTCTTCAATTTCCCTTCCTTCTGCAGTTTATTTTCTTCTTTTCTATTCTTTCTTTTTCTATTTTCTCCTTCAACGTATGTTGATCCTTCTTGGCTTGTCTTGGTGTCATAAATTTCAACTTCATTTCATGTCCCTCATGCCTCAAATAAAGGGAACGTTCATCAAGATTGAGCGTTTTAAAATGAACCCATGCCCATCTCAAAAGAAGATGACAAGAGTTCGTGGGAGCAATATCACATAATACTTCTTTCACACATTGTCCTGTACTGAATTTGATCCTTGCTTGATTCGGATGAAAGCTTGTTGGTAACTTGAGTTTCTCCACCAATCTTTGGCTTACAACATTGTTGTCGCTTTCGTAAACGAATGCAACTAAACATGGGTGGCTTTCGATTAAACACCTTGTTCTCTACTACCTTTTCCATAATCTTTTTCTTTACTTCCTTTTCTTTTTCTTCAATTTCCCTTCCTTCTGCAGTTTATTTTTCTTCTTTTTCTATTCTTTCTTTTTCTATTTTCTCCTTCAACGTATGTTGATCCTTCTTGGCTTGTCTTGGTGTCATAAATTTCAACTTCATTTCATGTCCCTCATGCCTCAAATAAAGGGAACGTTCATCAAGATTGAGCGTTTTAAAATGAAGCCATGCCCATCTCAAAAGAAGATGACAAGAGTTCTGGGAACAATATCACATAATACTTCTTTCACACATTGTCCTGTACTGAATTTGATCCTTGCTTGATTCGGATGAAAGCTTGTTGGTAACTTGAGTTTCTCCACCAATCTTTGGCTTACAACATTGTTGTCGCTTTCGTAAACGAATGCAACTAAACATGGGTGGCTTCGATTAAACACCTTGTTCTCTACTACCTTTTCCATAATCTTTTTCTTTACTTCCTTTTCTTTTTCTTCAATTTCCCTTCCTTCTGCAGTTTATTTTCTTCTTTTTCTATTCTTTCTTTTTCTATTTTCTCCTTCAACGTATGTTGATCCTTCTTGGCTTGTCTTGGTGTCATAAATTTCAACTTCATTTCATGTCCCTCATGCCTCAAATAAAGGGAACGTTCATCAAGATTGAGCGTTTTAAAATGAACCATGCCCATCTCAAAGAAGATGACAAGAGTTCTGGGAACAATATCACATAATACTTCTTTCACACATTGTCCTGTACTGAATTTGATCCTTGCTTGATTCGGATGAAAGCTTGTTGGTAACTTGAGTTTCTCCACCAATCTTTGGCTTACAACATTGTTGTCGCTTTCGTAAACGAATGCAACTAAACATGGGTGGCTTTCGATTAAACACCTTGTTCTCTACTACCTTTTCCATAATCTTTTTCTTTACTTCCTTTTCTTTTTCTTCAATTTCCCTTCCTTCTGCAGTTTATTTTTCTTCTTTTTCTATTCTTTCTTTTTCTATTTTCTCCTTCAACGTATGTTGATCCTTCTTGGCTTGTCTTGGTGTCATAAATTTCAACTTCATTTCATGTCCCTCATGCCTCAAATAAAGGGAACGTTCATCAAGATTGAGCGTTTTAAAATGAACCATGCCCATCTCAAAAGAAGATGACAAGAGTTCGTGGGAGCAATATCACATAATACTTCTTTCACACATTGTCTGTACTGAATTTGATCCTTGCTTGATTCGGATGAAAGCTTGTTGGTAACTTGAGTTTCTCCACCAATCTTTGGCTTACAACATTGTTGTCGCTTTCGTAAACGAATGCAACTAAACATGGGTGGCTTCGATTAAACACCTTGTTCTCTACTACCTTTTCCATAATCTTTTTCTTTACTTCCTTTTCTTTTTCTTCAATTTCCCTTCCTTCTGCAGTTTATTTTTCTTCTTTTTCTATTCTTTCTTTTTCTATTTTCTCCTTCAACGTATGTTGATCCTTCTTGGCTTGTCTTGGTGTCATAAATTTCAACTTCATTTCATGTCCCTCATGCCTCAAATAAAGGGAACGTTCATCAAGATTGAGCGTTTTAAAATGAACCATGCCCATCTCAAAAGAAGATGACAAGAGTTCGTGGGAGCAATATCACATAATACTTCTTTCACACATTGTCCTGTACTGAATTTGATCCTTGCTTGATTCGAATGAAAGCTTGTTGGTAACTTGAGTTTCTCCACCAATCTTTGGCTTACAACATTGTTGTCGCTTTCTAAACGAATGCAACTAAACATGGGTGGCTTTCGATTAAACACCTTGTTCTCTACTACCTTTTCCATAATCTTTTTCTTTACTTCCTTTTCTTTTTCTTCAATTTCCCTTCCTTCTGCAGTTTATTTTTCTTCTTTTTCTATTCTTTCTTTTTCTATTTTCTCCTTCAACGTATGTTGATCCTTCTTGGCTTGTCTTGGTGTCATAAATTTCAACTTCATTTCATGTCCCTCATGCCTCAAATAAAGGGAACGTTCATCAAGATTGAGCGTTTAAAATGAACCATGCCCATCTCAAAAGAAGATGACAAGAGTTCGTGGGACAATATCACATAATACTTCTTTCACACATTGTCTGTACTGAATTTGATCCTTGCTTGATTCGGATGAAAGCTTGTTGGTAACTTGAGTTTCTCCACCAATCTTTGGCTTACAACATTGTTGTCGCTTTCGTAAACGAATGCAACTAAACATGGGTGGCTTTCGATTAAACACCTTGTTCTCTACTACCTTTTCCATAATCTTTTTCTTTACTTCCTTTTCTTTTTCTTCAATTTCCCTTCCTTCTGCAGTTTATTTTTCTTCTTTTTCTATTCTTTCTTTTTCTATTTTCTCCTTCAACGTATGTTGATCCTTCTTGGCTTGTCTTGGTGTCATAATTTCAACTTCATTTCATGTCCCTCATGCCTCAAATAAAGGGAACGTTCATCAAGATTGAGCGTTTTAAAATGAACCATGCCCATCTCAAAAGAAGATGACAAGAGTTCGTGGGAGCAATATCACATAATACTTCTTTCACACATTGTCCTGTACTGAATTTGATCCTTGCTTGATTCGATGAAAGCTTGTTGGTAACTTGAGTTTCTCCACCAATCTTTGGCTTACAACATTGTTGTCGCTTTCGTAAACGAATGCAACTAAACATGGGTGGCTTTCGATTAAACACCTTGTTCTCTACTACCTTTTCCATAATCTTTTTCTTTACTTCCTTTTCTTTTTCTTCAATTTCCCTTCCTTCTGCAGTTTATTTTTCTTCTTTTTCTATTCTTTCTTTTTCTATTTTCTCCTTCAACGTATGTTGATCCTTCTTGGCTTGTCTTGGTGTCATAATTTCAACTTCATTTCATGTCCCTCATGCCTCAAATAAAGGGAACATTCATCAAGATTGAGCGTTTTAAAATGAACCATGCCCATCTCAAAAGAAGATGACAAGAGTTCGTGGGAACAATATCACATAATACTTCTTTCACACATTGTCCTGTACTGAATTTGATCCTTGCTTGATTCGGATGAAAGCTTGTTGGTAACTTGAGTTTCTCCACCAATCTTTGGCTTACAACATTGTTGTCGCTTTCTAAACGAATGCAACTAAACTGGGTGGCTTTCGATTAAACACCTTGTTCTCTACTACCTTTTCCATAATCTTTTTCTTTACTTCCTTTTCTTTTTCTTCAATTTCCCTTCCTTCTGCAGTTTATTTTTCTTCTTTTTCTATTCTTTCTTTTTCTATTTTCTCTTCAACGTATGTTGATCCTTCTTGGCTTGTCTTGGTGTCATAAATTTCAACTTCATTTCATGTCCCTCATGCCTCAAATAAAGGGAACGTTCATCAAGATTGAGCGTTTTAAAATGAACCATGCCCATCTCAAAAGAAGATGACAAGAGTTCGTGGGACAATATCACATAATACTTCTTTCACACATTGTCCTGTACTGAATTTGATCCTTGCTTGATTCGATGAAAGCTTGTTGGTAACTTGAGTTTCTCCACCAATCTTTGGCTTACAACATTGTTGTCGCTTTCGTAAACGAATGCAACTAAACATGGGTGGCTTTCGATTAAACACCTTGTTCTCTACTACCTTTTCCATAATCTTTTTCTTTACTTCCTTTTCTTTTTCTTCAATTTCCCTTCCTTCTGCAGTTTATTTTTCTTCTTTTTCTATTCTTTCTTTTCTATTTTCTCCTTCAACGTATGTTGATCCTTCTTGGCTTGTCTTGGTGTCATAAATTTCAACTTCATTTCATGTCCCTCATGCCTCAAATAAAGGGAACATTCATCAAGATTGAGCGTTTTAAAATGAACCATGCCCATCTCAAAAGAAGATGACAAGAGTTCGTGGGAGCAATATCACATAATACTTCTTTCACACATTGTCTGTACTGAATTTGATCCTTGCTTGATTCGGATGAAAGCTTGTTGGTAACTTGAGTTTCTCCACCAATCTTTGGCTTACAACATTGTTGTCGCTTTCGTAAACGAATGCAACTAAACATGGGTGGCTTTCGATTAAACACCTTGTTCTCTACTACCTTTTCCATAATCTTTTTCTTTACTTCCTTTTCTTTTTCTTCAATTTCCCTTCCTTCTGCAGTTTATTTTTCTTCTTTTTCTATTCTTTCTTTTTCTATTTTCTCCTTCAACGTATGTTGATCCTTCTTGGCTTGTCTTGGTGTCATAAATTTCAACTTCATTTCATGTCCCTCATGCCTCAAATAAAGGAACATTCATCAAGATTGAGCGTTTTAAAATGAACCATGCCCATCTCAAAGAAGATGACAAGAGTTCGTGGGACAATATCACATAATACTTCTTTCACACATTGTCCTGTACTGAATTTGATCCTTGCTTGATTCGGATGAAAGCTTGTTGGTAACTTGAGTTTCTCCACCAATCTTTGGCTTACAACATTGTTGTCGCTTTCTTAAACGAATGCAACTAAACTGGGTGCTTTCGATTAAACACCTTGTTCTCTACTACCTTTTCCATAATCTTTTTCTTTACTTCCTTTTCTTTTTCTTCAATTTCCCTTCCTTCTGCAGTTTATTTTTCTTCTTTTTCTATTCTTTCTTTTTCTATTTTCTCTTCAACGTATGTTGATCCTTCTTGGCTTGTCTTGGTGTCATAAATTTCAACTTCATTTCATGTCCCTCATGCCTCAAATAAAGGGAACATTCATCAAGATTGAGCGTTTAAAATGAACCATGCCCATCTCAAAAGAAGATGACAAGAGTTC